>NC_037669.1:108508842-108627279 GCF_003255815.1 Theropithecus gelada
AAAAAAAAAAAAAAAAAAAAAAAAAAGTTAGACTTTTCTTTCATAAGAAGTATTAGATGTCAGTGGTGTAGAAGTCAGAAAGGAAATGTGAGGATCATTTCAGAAGAAAAACAAGAAAAAGGAAGGGTACTTTGGTAGGACGAGATGGGTGGATTGCCTGAGCTCAGGAGTTCGAGACCAGCCTGGGCAACACGGTGAAACCCTGTCTCTACTAAAATACAAAAAAACAAAGTGGGTGTGGCCACGTGGGCCTGTAGTCCCAGCTACTCGGGATGCTGAGGCAGGAGAATTGCTTGAACCTAGGAAGCGGAAGTTGCAGTGAGCCGAGATTACACCTCTGTACTCCAGCCTGGGCAACAGAATGAGACTCTGTCTGTTTAAAAAAAAAAAAAAAGGAAAAAGGAAAAAGGAAAAACAGATAAAGGAAAGATACAGAGAGACACAGGCTTTTGGGGACGGTTGAAGAAATGAAGTGTGTAGGCCCTGTGTATTCGTAGAAAGCCCTTAAGCTGCACAGGGTGCACTCATTGGCAGATGTCCTTACAGACACAGTTGAGCTGCCAATACTGGCTGATGCAAACTACTTCATGTCAGCATTTGTGAATGGTGCACAGATAATGGGTTGTTACACAAATTTGTTTCCAAGATGCATGGCGTATCAGCTGTCATTGTTTTTTAATAACTATCCGGTTATTAGAGTGTTTTGCAAAAATTATCATCAAAACATATGGTGTGAAAAATATATCCTTCTTTGAAAAATGATATTGGCTTACAGAGATGTTCTGAAGTTACTCCCGGGCAACAAAGGGCAGGTTTGCTACTGTTACAGACTTCAAAGTAATTTTGCTTTTAAACTAGATATGATTTTTAAATGAGGCAATGGGACAGGGTAGCTGCACCCAAATATGTTTCACGAAGGTGCTGTGCTTTCTTTTTCCAGTATTTCTCTAGGATTTTCAACCTCATTGTATGTGATAATTCCTACCTGACTGTATTATACTAAACCATGTTCTTTTCTTGCCTCCAGCTGTGGTAATGGGAAATAAACAAGGCTGATATTTACAACTCCATTTTCTTACTGCTGAAGTATTCTTCGATTTTGTTCCCTGATTGGATTCACACAATTACTGGTTTGCTATTTTCCTAGCTATTGAGCTCAGGTTGCAACTAGATCAGAATTCAACAGCCAGTGTTGTTCACTGGAATGATACCTTCCGGTGGCATAATTCCCACATTATCGTCACTGATTTCCAAGAGCAAAGGGCAACTTAATTTTTAGATCTCAGAGCTCACTTACATATGTTTATTATACCTAGCGTGGAAGACTTATTTGAAAAGTAACTTCTAGGAAACAAGACAATATTCGTTCATGTATGTATCATTCAAATTTCTCCTTTGGATGTTTTTGCTTCTTCCAAAAATAAAAAACTGTGTGAATCTTTACACACTTAATTTTGAGAATTTGGTATGATAACTTTAGGCAAATGGGTAATTTGCTACTAATATAGCATTTGAACAAAAAGCATTATGTTATTCTGTGATACACAGAAAACTTTTGTATTAAGTACCAAAGATGAGAACAGGCAATACTATTTGCAAAGGCAGTTTTTGTCACATTTGTAGTAAAAAAGTGCTATTCTTCAAACTTGCTGTTTACTTTGATGTTAAGAGAAACACTTGTGATAGACTTTCCCATGGTGGAAATTGTGGAGCATGTGTGTGTATGTGTACATGTGTGTAAGAGTTTTGAGATAACTAAAGTTAATATTGCTGAAATGTATGCGTGTCTTCTTTGCCAGCAGGCTCACCTTAAAATCTGGGGGGAAAATCCACTTAAAACTAGAGGCTAAGTCGCAAACAGAAATGAAGCCAAGTTGTGATCACCATGACTCACACAGATGGGTCAAATTTTGTTGTTTGGTCCACTAGCCACTGGAGAACATGGTGCACTTTTGTTGGTGTTACTAGGCTGGCTTTGTTCAAGGATTCTCAGGAACTGTCCAGCATTCTTTGAAGTACTGAGTAGCATCAGTTCATCTCAAAGATCACTTGTGTCTACTGGCAAAAGGTCCAGAAGTCAACGTCTGATAGATGTAACTTTAAACTTGCAAAAGAAGTGAATTGTATTCATTCTGGGGCTCACCTTGGGGTACATAAATGCTCTGATGCGCTCTTCAATCAGTGTGATCTTTGTAATGTCTTCAGTGACTAGACTGAGGAAGCCCGCAAAAATGCTACAGAAAACATTTAATACCTACCCTTTTACTTTATTTAGTGTGTTACAGTGCAATCTCTAAAGTACGTTTAATATAATATCAAGAGTTACCTGATATATTTAGAATCCTCTCCTCTGTTTTAAAACTTCCATGACATGGGTTCTTATTCCCAGACCATTCTGAGTGCCATCACACATCCCCTCATGCCCCTAAATTTAAATTTTAAGCCATTACTTTCCATAAAGCTCAAGATGTAAAAAACCTATTTTAACATTCTTCAATATGTAAAAATCACCACCATCAATAATGATTTTTTCATTTACACACATTGAAGTATCATAAAAATCAGTATTTCCCAAATTTAAGAAATTAAAAAGCATGCTTTCTGAGTTGGTGATACTTCCTTCAACTCTCATAGTTTTGAATTTACTGACCACTCTGCATTTTTAAAGCTTTTGGTTCAGTTGCCAAAAAACGCATTGAAAAGTAAATCCTTTTTGTAAGTTCCCTTAGACTTCATCGTGAGTCACTTGAAATAGAATCAAATTTCCCTGAATGTATTCTTCCACTGTTATTGGGAGAACTGGCTAAAATAAGAAATTGGAGGGGGGGAGGTATCAAAATAACTAAAATTAGTTTATTAAACCATAGATTTAAAAATACATTTCTAAAACTTTTGCAAGAAAGAATTTTATGAGGAAAAAATATCAATTTTATGAAAAAGAATAGATCTAGTATATCTTTCACATGCCTTCCTAATTTGAAGGTGTTATTAACAGTATTATTTTCTATGTCAAACTTTGTGTCATCCAAATTCTTTATTTTGTGCTCACTGTAAGATGATGGTGTAGTGTATACGAGGAAGACTTAGAATATGCTGCTATTATTTATACTGAAAAATAAGGTTTATACTTGTGAGATCTGACAAGGAACTATACTGAATAAATAGCTCCTTGGGGCAAAAACTGTATTTCATTCATAATTGTATCTCTCCCGTTAGCTTTTAGCCCAGTGCCAGACACATAGCAAGTCTTCAACAGATATTTATTAAATAAATAAATCAGTCCTGTTTTTAATTATAATTGTGCATTAGACGTTGTAACCTAGTTAGGAGAGCTATCATCTTATGAGCTGCATGTGTTCTCTGTGTGTGTGTATATATATACATATGCATGTATGTATTTTTTTCCTCCAAGATTTTAGATTTTCTTCATTTGGGATTAAATTCAAAATTCTAAAACTCCTTGGGAAATATTATGGTTTTAAAGGATGACTTCTCCTCAGGCAATTTTCCCCAGTCTTTATAGTAAAAGCCTTCATCTGCATTGCCAGACCTCTCATAAACCTTGACATGACACTCTCCTGTGTCAATTTGCATGCTTCCTCATAAGAACAAGATGAGTGATGTTACACCAAAGGACTTTCTGTTCATTCATAACCTTTGAAAGTCACTGGTTTCCAAATATAATGACATTATCCCCAAATTTTGCTTTTTGATCTATAGTACATTTTATAATTAATCTGTACAGAATGAAAGATAAGCATTGAGATCAAGTCGCTTTGCATAAACAAACTAAGAAGTTAAAATAAGATAATCTAACATTTTTCCCTGGATCAACTATAGCCAAATGCGAAGTATGGCATTCACAAGGGTCAAATTGTCAAGGAACAAGATAAATTAACACTAAGAATAGTGAGATAAAATCATGAAAGTTCAAATAATTATTTTAATAAGGAAAGGCCTTTTGATATTAACAACAAACAAACAAAAACCCTATTGGGTAATAAAGGCTTTAGGGTTGATTTTTTTTTTTTTTTACTTTCATGTATTAGATTCCCTGAATAACAAAACTAATATCTTATTAATATGAAACCACTAATGCCATAATGAGTGTTATGAAGTATTAAAATCATTATCCACTGAGATAATGCTAGATAATCACTAAGCTGAGTGAATGCTTCAGCCTGAATCAACAGTGTGCTCAGTACATGCATTTGGCAACATTGGTCCCAAGTGGTTACAGCCTATTTTTATAGTGTATTTCTAAGACAAAGTCCCCAAATAAGCAGAAGTGACCATCTTTATTTTATCTCTTAAGGAAATGATATGGAAAAAGCATAATCCATTCACCAGTGCTTCATAGTACCAAAAGAAAACCAAAATTCAGAGATTGGATGGTGGTTTGGTTCAAAACAATGGGTAGATTACTTTTTTCTTTTTGTTTTAGTCCTGCAGCTTTGTAGACAGTTTAAGGTACACTACTGCCACTTGAATTCAGAAATTAGATGACACAAATGCAAGCACACAGAAATTCTGAGCACTAGATCCATGTAAAGCATAATTAGTGCTTTTTACTAATACCATTGATGTCTCTCAACAGACCTTGATGTTCCTTTTCCAAGTCAGTAGGAGGGTCACATAAGAACTAGGTCAATTTGGTCTTACTGGTTTCTCCATCTTTCCAGGTTAAAAGATCTGTTGCTCCACTCAGCGTTATGGACCCAGGAAATCAGCAACTAAGGAACAACTGCAAACTTTGAAGTCAGTAAGGATCCAGGAAATTAGAAGCTAAGGGACTGTGACCTCTGAAGTAGATAAACCTTGCCTGTATACTAATTTCAGAGGCTATCAACTGTTCCTTAATACTGCCTTAAAAACTATACATATATATTTGTGTGTATACATAATTTTAATGTATATGTTATATTTAATGTATATATTATATATATGAAATACAAAAATATATTTTATATTTACTGAAATATAAAATACATGTAATGTTACAAGTGGCTTAAGAAAAAGTGACTTAATATCTTATCCTTGCTATATGTCAGAAGTAATTAATATTCTATTCATTTGTAAATATTAAAAATTTTTCAATACATTTAAACTTTTTGAAGTGTATCATAGAAATTTAGAGATCAAGTTTTGCTTTGGGATCATTTATGCTTCATTGAAAGTTTGCATGATGTTCCTCCCCATCTTTCATTCAAAAGTCTAAATTTAAGATGGTATGAGATTACAGCAAAAGGAGAATTACAGAATTGAGCCAGTTATCTAAAAAAACCTCAGGCCAAGGTTGCTCTTCTCTCAATTCTGAGAACTTTTTCAATTATTTCAGCTAAAAAGCTTGTTTCATTATCATACATCACAGAGTCACTTTAAACGTGTATACAGATGAAATGTATACATTCATTATGTATTTCCCGAATTCTCTTCAAAGAAAACTTTCCAGACTATATATATTAATCAGAAATTGTTGCTTTATTGTCACCATAGATGAGCCATATTAAACACTTGATCATAAAGTAAGTTCTAAAATTATAAACATTTGAGTGCATTTTGTAATAGAATGTGTTCACCGAAATTGCTCAGAAAACAAAACTGAGGAGAAGGCTAAGCTCCCTGTTGAATACTTCCAAGTACTGGATTAGCAGGTAAAATGAGAATCACTTTCAATAACGGTTGAACATGTGGGAACACGTGAATACATCCTCAAGACTTTGAGTGATGCAGATTTTACCACTTCCTTTTACCAAGTAATTTCATATTTTTGACATGAGAAAAATAAACCCCTAACAAAAACCATTTACTTTTAAGAAAATCCAGTCTATTTTCACAGATTTGTGCTGGTCTTTAGTATCTGACTTATTATAAACTACAATAACAACTTTGGTTAATTTCCCTCTCCCTGCAAAATTCTGCCACAACCCTCACAAATTCTCAAAGCACTTGAGTGTATTATGATGCATCATTAGCTGCCAACATGGATCTGACCCACAGCATATTTTGTTTAAACTGGTTGAAAGTACACGGTTCGTAGCACCCATTATGTTGTCATTTTTTCTTTCACTTTTCCCTCCTTTTTTTTCTTTTTCCCTCCCTCCTTCCTCCCTCCCTTCTTTCTTTCTCTCCCCCACCTTTATTTTTATTTTTTGCAATACTTAGTTGCCAAAATGACTTAGTAAGAAGTCATTATTACTGTCAAGACTTTTGTCATTATGGTCTGTACTTTTCAGAGCAAAGGTTGTGTTCAAGTACCGAACCTCAATAGTATTCACTTTGGTCCCTGCTTTCTGTACTTTCTGGCACTCAGAATTAATGTGAAAATTTAGATAAACTCAGGTTTCTTATCCTTTTTTATTTGCAAGGTGAGTTGGAGTCTATTTGAACCTGTTGGATTAAAAATATCCTTGGTAGGAATATATGAATTTTTTTTTTTTTTTTTTTTTTTAGCTGGAAGCTAGCTAACTAGATTGAAGAGTATGGGATTGAGCCCACTTTCCAGGATGTTTCATTTGGGGATGGGAAATGGAGGAGAATTTTGCCCAGAGAACAGATGGCCAATAGGTAATGATAGGGAGAAGCTGAATACAGGAGTTGGCACACTGGAGTTTTTCCAGTTGCCTCAGTCAGTTTGTGGCTCTAGCAATTTCTCTGTTTTGTTCACATTGTTTACTTTGCTAGTGTTTTCACATTATCTGATTTCATTCACACAGTTCCATTTAAGCCAGTCTCACTGATCAAGAAGCCAGGGAAACTGATGAAGTGACCAAAAGGTCATAGAGGGTAGGTGAGACTGACTAAAGATTAGAGTCACTTGTTCCCACACTGGAGTTTTAAATGGCACTTACATACTTATTCCATATAAAAGAAAACAGATTCATATAGATATTCAGTATGTCCTCAATCATGCATCTCATCTGAGCTGCTATGTAAATCCCTAGAAATTGCAGGATCATTGTGTTATATCTCTTGTAATTATGGTGACCAGGCACTCAGTATTGTCTAATAGTTTCAATTTAAAATATTTTATACTATGTCCTTGTAAGTTTATTTATGACCAACATTTAAAAACATGCAGCAAACAGACACATGTGAACCATTTAAATGAGCAGTGCCATAACATGAAAGTAGCTCCCTCTCTTGAGAAACAGCACAGGGCATGTTTCCAGTCCCTCTGGGGGAATCCTGCACTTCACCATGGGACAAGTAAGACCATACAGAATCAAGATGATCACATAGTGGTTAGAAGCCTCATAAAAGCATCTTAGAATTCGATGGACTCAGGTTCAGATCCCTACTTTACCACTTACCATTTGTGCCTTGTTCCTCTCTGAGCCTTAGTTTGCCAATCTGTTAATTAAGAATATCTGCTGTTGCCTTAGGGAGTTATTATGGGCATTACATTTAAAAATGGATATAAAGAACAGTGGCTCACACATAGTCAATGCACATTTATAGATATAATTATTTTGCTACAATGAAATAATTTCAAATATGAAGAACTTAAAAGGTCTCTTCACTAGAAAGTATGACAGAGCTTTTCAGACACCTTTATGCAATCTCACTACAAAAATGGAGCCCTCCCCAACTCCATCCCTACCCACTACCACCTTATTCAGGTGAAATATCACCTTATTAGGAAGAAATTAAATGTATCAACCCCATTTAGTCCTGTGCCCTTTCTATGTTAATGCTAACAAAAGTGTCCTCTTTTTAAGAAGAGTTGAGCCACAGGGAAGTGTTCTGTGGTGGCTGGCAATCTTAGATATAAGTAATATTCTGTTTCTCTATGGAGCTCTGAGTCCTCAGTATCCTAATAATCACCCCCACCTACAACACACACACATACAGTCTTGTAGCTAATTCCAACCTCCGGTGGTTACAGACATATCCTATCTAAAACCCTTTATGAATTCAGATCTAGGTGGCTGAATCATCCTGCAGCTGAAATCTGGCCCATGGATGCCTTTCGTGCTGAAGCAAAGCCTTTACAGAGTGTTTCAATTCCGGAAGGGCTCACTGTCATGCTTGTTAGCGTCTTGCTCCAGTACACAGAAAAATTGATTCTTTTCGCAGGTCAAATTATTTTTGTATTTTTCTTTTTTCATGCACAGTAACTCCATTCTTTTACCTGGTCAGTTCCTTTAAGAAAGATTCGGTTAGGGGAGCTGCATCTTATTATCTTCTTCCACCAATGCATGGTGCAAAGACAGTTTAATTCTTAAGGAGAGAATCATTTGAGTGTGACCTATTGTGTTAGTCTGGATGCTTTTCATATCAAGCACCAGAGAGTTAAAGAGGTCTTTAATTTTTCTAAAGCACATTGATAATTTACATTGAACTTGAAGTTCCCACTGCCTTTTCCAATCAGCTCGACTATTCCCAGATATTCTAAGATGAATTTTAAAGAATAATAAAATCTTCAGCTAATGTTTCTAAAAAGGATCCCTAGACTAATATAATGGTTCATAGGAAGATTGCCACATGGCTAAAATGATTTCCCAAAATTGTACACTAATTGTCTTAAACACATCCCACCTAACTGGGAGTCATAACTTCAACTTCAGCACTGGTCTATATTCATTCATTCATTATTGTGGTTGCCCAAATACATAAGGTGGTATAATTCCAGAAATATGGCCTATATAGGTTTGAGTAAATACTACAGTTTCTGGATGGATGGATTTGTTGTTAAAACAATAAAATTGTTATGGAAAAAAATAATAGAGATGCAATTGATAATACATGTAGATTCCACCTGCCAATAGGCCAAAAGTGACCTTTTCAAATGAAGGAAGATTAGTAAAAAGACATGCTGATAAAAATAACTAATATATATTGAGTGCTTACTATGAAACTTGTTTTATCAACATTATCTTGTTGAATCTTCAACATGCCTGGGAAGTATATACTGTTTTCATTCCCATTGGAAAGAAGTCTTGGGGAAATTTGAGTTGCCCAAAGTTTTAAAGATAGGAAGCAGCAAAGCTGAGATTCAGGCCCACTTAACATCAATGCCAATGCCTGTATCTATGATGCCAGACTGCCAGGCTTCTAACTGAGTGTTAACTTGGGGGTCTTATGTAGCCATAACCTGGGCTTCTTTTTTGTAACATTGACTGTAGTGGGCTAGATCAAAGGTAGCAAATGGCCCTAAGTCATACAGCTAATAACCATAATAAGGCTTCATCCAGCATGATCCTGAAGCAATTTGTCAGGTATGTTTCTTGGCCAAGAAGCGACTTGTTATATTGGGCTTTACAGCGATTTTCCATAGAGTGTTCCTTTAATTTTCATCATCTATTATGACTAAAATTAACATGAAAAACATATTTAAGACAAAGTGGTTTGGGGGGTTTGCTGGCTTTTAGTTTTCTTTCTAAGGCCTCTGCAGGCCCAGCTGCCTTTTGCCAGCTGCTTGTGTGTCGTACTGTATTCTCATTTGGCTTGTTCTGATACAGGTCGGGTGAAGGGAAGAGGTACACATCCCCAAGGGATCTGGAAATGTCTCCTGAGTTCAATGATCTCTTTGTAAAACCTTCTCATGCAAAAGATACTCCTGCTAGACTTCAGTCAAAAGGATTCAGAGCCAGGACCTAATGACATATTTTGCCTTATCTTTTATTCACTCCCAAAACTAACGGTACCTGATTTCTCTCCACTCAGGTCTATGTTTACTTAGTAGGGCTGAGAATTGTAAGCATTACCTCTACTGCTCTGATCCAAAATAAGAAATAATTAAAACAAAAGTAGGGTTTTAAAAATTAAGTAGAAAATAACACAGAAACCAACATTGCTAGGGTAAACTTCCTTTGTGTCTAATGATCCCTTTAGTTCTGAAAGATTCTTCAAACTAAAAGATATAAAAATGTGGGTAAGAGGCTTGGTCCTGAATAAATGGCAGGGAAGCCTGTCATGGAGCTTCATTTCCACTTCGCATCTTCTAATCTCTTTCCTCCGATCCTCTGCTGGCCCCTATGAACACCTGAAATAGAAGCAAGAGGAGAAGAAAAGTCTAATTGTTTTCTCCTCTGGCCCTTCCAGGGGTTTATCTACTTTTTGGCAAACTGTAAGACTGGCAGCATGGTGATGGGGCAGGGGTGAGGGTAGGAGGGGAGTCGTGGATCCTGATACTCAGATGTTTGCTAAGTGAACTGTCTTAGAGATTCCTTCTTTTAGGTACCACCCCTCTATAGACAGGTCAATAGGCAGTTTTCCCTGAATAGGAAGCACCATGGACAACCTTTATAATTCTAGGATTCAAGACGATGACTAATGCCTGCATTACAGGCAAGTTGGACTCCTGTGGGCCTTTGAAATACATAGTCTGGTGTTTTGTGGGATTCAGCCTAGGAGCTCACAGTCTGTTTGGTAATGAGCCCTATTCCAGTGATATGTGAGCTCTCCTTATGTGGCTGTCTCCATCTTATCCTTGAGATCTTGGCTAAGAAATTGAATCCTGAGAGGGGAATTTTGTAGTTCCCCCTATCTAGCCTCAGTGTCCAACTTCTTTCTGTTAGAGGATGCTGTTCTTTCTTACATGTAAACCTAACACAATTTCATCATTACTATCTATTCCTTTACTTGCCTGTGGCCTCTTTTTTCTACTAGAAGATAAGGCCCATAAAGGCAGGACTTTGTCTGTCTTGTTCACCACTGTTACCCAGTACCTGAGACAGGGCAGGTGCTCAGCAAATATTTTCTTCATAATAAATTTAAAAGGACATTTATAATGATAAAGCATTATACTTCTATGCTCTTTCATGTCTAGCTTCTACATCCACTATGTCATGGGAGTCTCCCAATAGCACTGAACAGGCTGGGCAAATATTATCTTAAGTTTATGAATATAGAAACCAAGTGGTAATCAGGCTTCCAGTATTCACACCCCTGTGTAGTCTCCTCCCACAGTGAATAATACCTATATGTATCACGAATAAAGTATGCAAAAATGATGAGGTATGGCTTCCAAGGCTATATAATGAAAGGCATTGAGGCTTTTGCCTCACCTTCTTGAATCACCTACACTGGGGAAAGCCAGCTGCCAAGTCATGAGGATACTCAAGCAGCCATGAAGAGGCCCACAAAGAAGGAAATGAGACTGCCCGCCAGCGGCCCGGACTAACGTGTAAGCCATGTAAATGACTATCTTGGAGGCAGATTTTCCAGCCCCAATTAAGCTTTCAGATGACCACAACCAACATTTTGGTTACAACCTCATGAACCACTCGCTAAGCTTCGCCTAAATTTCTGGCCTATAGAAACTGAGATAATAAATGTTTGTTGATTTAAGATTTGGAGTACTTTGTTACACAACAATAGCTAACCAATACTCCAGTCTCAGAGAGGAATGCCAATTCTTAATCCTGTCTCCCATCTTTCCCCTTTTTTACCATCTACTCCAACCCTCCTGCCTCCTGTCAGAAAATCCCCAAGTGTATGTGTGTAGTAAATACAGACCAAAATGCAACATGTAGAGGGTGCTCAATATTACCTCACTACAGCCTCCTTTGGCAGATAAATCATTACCATTGCCATTATCTTGAAGAGAAGAGAACTAAAAGAAGCTACTTAAGAAACTAGGTAACTGACTTTTGTGAAAGTCAGATTACAGATTCATCAAGATCAGAGTAGCTACTAGGCCAAGTCTAGATGTTCCAGGGAGTACTTTATGTTAAATTTTATGTTAAAATGTTTTAACATAAAATAGCTATAAACTTACTTATAAGTGTTTGTGAGAGGCTGAGGGGTGCTGTGGAAGCTGGAAAGATAGTTTTAATTTGCACTTTAGGCTTTTAAAAACCACCTATTCTCATTGGAACTGACTCAAATACCACTTTAGTATTTATATAAGGAAAGTATGAACAAAGTCATGTTTATGTATGAATGTGCTTTACAATACCAAACGTAAACTTGCCTTGCAAAAGGCAAGATATTCTGTCATTCCACATATTTGAATACATGTTGCTGGTCAAATCATTACACCAGTTACTCCCTGACCCTGCTCTCCGACATAATAATCAACATAACAGCTCATGGGACAGTCCTTAAAAATAAAAGACTTTTATTTGCATGTGATCTCACCATTGGGCTCCAGCCTGTGTGACACAGCAAGATCCTGTCTCAAAAAAAAGTAAGTCAATCAGTGGGGGGTCAGGGGAAGGTGTTGACTTTTACTTTTAAATAAAAGTAAGGTCACTTGGGTTTCCTTCTTTCTTCATCCACATGCCCTCCCTGCTTAAATTTTTCTTATGACAGCCCCTTAAAGTGGTCATCTGGGCTCAGCTCATACTCTCCCATTTGCCAAGAAACAAAGCTGGCCCAATTGTGTGAGTTTCTGAGTTCCTCTAGAGTGATTCTCCAACGGTAATGGATAAAAGGCATAAAAATATTTAGATTTGTTTCTTTTTATCACAGCCATAGTTACCACTGATGGAAGGTAAATTTTATTAAAGACATGAATTATTCTTTACAAAGTCATGCTTATTCTGTCCTAGTAACAGGTATTCTCCCAGGTGAGTATGTATCGAGGAGGAAGGGGTAGAAGGGTATCTCAGGGCCCTGGTTCCCTTGCCTAACTCAATCAGCACCATCTCATCTCCATCCCCAAGATACCTTTTGCTCATGCTCCCAGGAAATATAGTGGCTAACAAAAGAATCCCAACTTTATCACTGACAGTGTGATTTGAGTCACATTATTTATTCCTCTGAACCTCAATTTGTCATCTTTAGGCATTTACCCTGCGTACCTCACAGGGTTTTGGAAGGATTAAATAAGATTATGTGTGAAAAAAAAATTTAATTTTTTAAACATTTTTGTTGGTACGGAGTAGGTGTATATATTTACAGGATACAGAAAATGTTTTGATACAGGCATAATAATTTTTAAGTGAGAGATAGACATATGAAATATATTGCAACAGTTGAATATCTCATTAAAGCTCATAGCAAGAAGTGTTCATGGATAAATGGTAGACTCTATTGCAATAATCACTGCTGTTCTAACATGCCCCAAATATAATATGTAGATGATGATAAGTTCTATGAACAGAAGTAGATCAGCGAAGGCATATAGGGAATGTGGGGTTGGACTGCAATATGTATCAGTTGTCAAGGTCATCTTCACTAAAGAGTAACAAATGAAAAAAATATGAGACCCTTCATGATTTTTTATGTCATTTACTCATTCAGCCAATATTTTAAAAATGGTTTTTACATGCCAAATACTGTACTATGCTCTGGAACAAATAAAAATGATTAAGTGGCCTGGCACGGTGGCTCATGCCTGTAATTCCAGCACTTTGGGTGGCTGAGGTGGGTGGATCCCTGGAGCCCAGGAGTTTGAGATGAGCCTGGGCAACATAGCAAAACCCTGTACCACAAAAAATACAAAACACTAGCCGGGCATGATGGCATGCACTGTAGTCCCACCTACTGGGAGGTGGAAGTAGGAGGATCACTTGAGCCAAGGAGTTGAGACTGCAGTGAGCCATGATCTCACCATTGTGCTCCAGCCTGGGTGACAGAGCAAGACACTGTCTCAAAATAAATAAATAATTAAATAAATAAATGAATAACTAACTAAATAAAGTGAATAAGTCAGTGGGGGGCTGAGGAAGGTGTTGACCTAAGTAACTTTGAAAAACTGTGTTTTGACTGGAAACTGTAAGACTAAACAAAACTGTACTGTACTTACTGTACTCTAGTTGGTGACTTTTCTCACGGGGGTACAGGCTAACAATTATGAAATTGCTGTACATATATACTAAGACTGAACAAGTGAGCAAATGGATGGTGCATGACAAGACCCAAATTTCTACCAGCTGGCATAGAAAGTTACAGATAAGCCAGGAGAGAAGTCTAGAGTGAACCACATGGTACTGGATTAGGTTCAGAGACATCAGTGTGAACTCATGTTTAGCTTATATAGATACAGATGGTTTGATAGAGAAAAATTATAGTTATGTGCGTATACATGGGTTGCTATAGACACACACACACACACACACACACACACACGTAAATATATTTCCTAATTCTCTCCACTGAGAGGGCCTGGAAGTAATGACACGCTATTAGCGATGTTGATTTCTAATACCATTTTTCAATAAAAGGATCAGGTGTTCTTGAAAAATTAACTGATCCTAAAGCTGGGGCAGGAAATATGCAAGATAAGTCTGGAACTGGAGGATTTTTTTTTTTTTTTTTTTTTTGAGACAGGGTTTCACTCCCATCACCCAGTCCGGAACACAGTAGCACGATCATGACTCATTGCAGCCTCAACCTCCTAGGCTCAAGCAATCCTTTCACCTAATTTTTCTATTTTTTTAGAAATGAAGCCTCACTATGTTGCCCAGGCTGGTCTCAAACTCCTGGGTTCAAGCAATCCTCCTGCCTCAGCCTCCCAAAGTGCTGGGATTACAGGCATGAGCCACCATGCCCAGCCAGGAGCATCTTTTAATGACCAAAAATAATAATAATAATAATAAGGAATTGCTTAAAAGATCAAAGGATGCGGGTTGCATATCAATGGCACATAGGAACCAATTTGAAAGAGCTTCCAATGGTCAAAGATGAAACAATTTGAGCAACAAAATAAATGACAGTTTTGGATTATAACCCAAAGTATAAATAAATATCAATGAGTTCATACTGACATAAATAGATAGTTGGATAAATAAATAAATGAGAGAGAGAAGATAGATCTCCAATGTAGAAAAACCCCAAATAATGTCTGTGGATATACCCTCTTAAAAAAGGTAGAGCATATTTCCCTACAAAAACACCATGAATATGGAATATGCTTAGTAATGTAGTTCTGAAGAGTAGAGCATGTAAGAGGTGGAAAAACGGGGTAACCTTAGAGGGGAAACCTGTCAGACACTACTTCAGCCAGGTTAATATTGTGATAAGTCACGTTGATATTATGCACCCTTGATACGACGTATGAGAAAGGCCATTTACCTTTGAAATCTGCCTCCCCAAAGCACATTAACTCCAGTTTAACTTCAAGAAAACATCAGACAAACTTTTGGACTTTCTACAGATATATATCTTGAAACTGTCAAGGTCATCAAAAGCTATGAAAAGTCTAAGAAAGTGTCACAGAACAAGTGTGCCTAAGGAGACACAACATCTGAATATACTGTGTTTCCTGGATGAAATCCTGGGATGAAAAAAGGATATCGAATAAAAACTAGTGAAATCTGAAGAAAGAACAGTTTAGTTAATAGTAATGTACCAGCGTTCCTTCCTTAGTTGTGGCAAGGTAATTAATGTAAGATGTTCACAGTAGGGGAAATTGCATGCAGAATATATAGGAATTGCCTGTGCTATCTTTTCAGCTTTTCCGTGAATCTAAACTTATTCTTTTTAAAAGTTTATTTAAATTTAACAACCACGAAAAATAAATGTCAGACATTACCCTTGTCCTTATGGAGTTGACACTAATCAAATAATCGCAAAAACGTTTCACATTTTTGCATTTTGTAAATCCTATGAAGGCACTGTGGAAGAAAAGTACCGAGGCCATGAAAGAAGAAAATTGTTATGTGCATATACGTGGGTTGCTATACACACACACACACGCACACACACACGTAAATATATTTCCTAATTCTCTCCACTGAGAGGGCCTGGAAGTAATGACACGCTATTAGCGATGTTGATTTCTAATACCATTTTTCAATAAAAGGATCAGGTGTTTGAGGAGATTGACCTCATCTCTTAAGGCAGAAAGTAATGCTGAAAAGGCCATTTGCTCTAAAGGAGGTGTAGGTAGGAGTTTGGAGAATGGAATAGAGAATGGGGAGGATAAGAGTTTTCCATGCAGAGGAAACAGGACATGCAAAGTCCTCTAACTTGAGGCTGTATATAATGTCTCTGGTTTCAATATCCTCATTGTATACTGGAGTTTAAAATCAAAGGATTTTAGCATCTTACAGGCCTGAGTTTGAGTCTCAGTTTCAACCGTTATTAAGTGTATGGACTTGGAGCCAAGTTATTCAAACTTTCCTTGCTAAGAGACGGGAATAATAACTCTGACTTTGCAAAGCTGTTTTAAGAACTCAATGCGATAAGGAACATAACATGCCCAGCAGAATATCTGGCTTTACAGGAAGTACCCAAAGAATGATAGTTATTAATTATTACAATACTATGGTCATCAAAAAATTCAGGCTGGATGAGATTAAGCCTAAATTTTCTTCTGGCTATAGGATTTGATGGACCACTAGCTATAGGTATTTGCACAGTTTCTATGGGAAAGGGGCTATTTGTGTTATGAAAGCAAAGTAAAGCGGTAGCTTCTAGAAGGAATACAGGTGTAGGTCCAGGCAGGTCCCCTACCTAAAACCCTAAATTTTATGCAAAACTAAAATCCTTTGGAATGAAAACTTTGAAATATACTCAGGGGACATATAGATGTTAATATGATATAAAAATCCAAAACACAGAGTAAGACAAATCAGGTCATTTTCAAGTTAAGCAAAGTAAGTAGAAGAATTTTTGTTTTTTACTTGGGTACAGTTCAAACCAAAACAAGTGCTTTTTCAGTTTTATCATTATTTAACAAAACAAAGCAAACTCCAAATATTATGGCTTTTCTGAATCCAGATGTGATAATCAATAACTTGGACGTATTTTTGTGCATACAGTTAGAAAGAACTGCTTCTTGATGTCACACATACACAGAATAGAAAAATGGAGAGTTAGAGCTAAAAGCTTCCTCAGAGACCACATAATGCCATGGATAGGATAAGAAAATTGAGATCCAAGTTATGAAGAAATTTGTTTCAGGCCAGAGACAAGACCAGAATGCAATTTTTAGCTCCTTTTTCTTCCTAAACCATATTACCCCTCAACCACAAAGCCCCCAAGTGGTATAAGATTCTCAACTGTGATGCATCATAAAATGAAGTTCTACCCACTCATAAACCTATGTTATTACAGAAAAAACAAGCTAAAGTTCACAGTTTAAAAATATCTGTAGTAGACCATAGTAGCAATGTTTAAAAACAACTTCAATTACAATAAAAATAAGTCTTCTTGTTTAAGCTAAATCCGACTGTAGTGCAATTTCCTCTAAGAATTTGTCTAAGGGTAGGGTGAAAGGGTTAAGTCTGTGAAGCACATTTTTCAGCCACTAGCTGTGGTATCCTGGGTAATTACTGAGGCTTAGTGGAGACCACACCTTAGATAAACCTGTAATGCTGGAGTTTTCTGCAAACATTTTCTTTCCTGCAAGCTGTGGCTTGTTTCTTTCGCAGATTTGTCCTATGTTTTCAACTTGATTTTCCAGTGGCTAGTTTATACTTGGTAGAGCCAACAAATTATGGTCTGTTGATTTAGCTTTATATTTTCTTGGTGCTTGCGTGAGACAACCATGCCAGCTATGTGGTAATGAACACAATCAAGCCAGATGAATTATTTTCCTACTATAGGAATACTATTAAAAAAAAAAAAGAGGAAGAACTAGTTCAGGTAAAGATCATGATTTAATTTCCCTTGCTTTATTCACTGATTTTAAAAATAGGCTTTGCCTGAGACTGTAATTTTATTCATATTTCACTTCTTAAGAGAACATTTGATTTTTCTCATTTAAAAAAATTCTATTTTATAAACAAAGCCAGTACAAGAACAGTCTGAGGACAAGGTGGTGCTTGGTGTGACAAAGGTATGTGCGTCCTTGGGAAAGCCAATTCTCCATCATGGTGCTGTATGAAAAATGAAATGACAATCAAGAAATCATGTTTTGGTCATGTCAGTCTAAAAAGTGTACAAAGTAAAGCAGTTTGTGTTTTAGTTTTGGTTGTTATCAACTACAAGTTACTCTTGAGGGTGCATATACCTTTGGGAAAAAAAACTCATATGACATCTAGGCCAATGGGGATGTATCTTTTGGCTTTGTAAAGAAAGGTGGTGCTCCCATTTTTCTCTCCATCTCCCTGCATCCCATCACCACCATCGCCACCGGACCTAGGAGAAAATGCAATGGATAATCACAGACTAAGGAAAAAAACGCATTTTTGTAAGGTTAGCAAGCATAGTAGCATTATTTTCTTAGTTTTGCATGTTAGATGAAGAATTAAGCCAGAGATACAGGCATTTGAAATGACATGCTCAAAGTTCTAAATGAAGCCAACAGTAGGGGGATTACCACCCAGGCCAATGTGCTCTGCAAATGCCCTCCGGACACTCTTTGGATAATCATCAACATCAACACACCCAACAACACTTCTCATACACACATTAGTGGAATTACTTTAACCAAATAGCTTGATCACTATCTAGGTGAAAAGGCAGCATTTTGGAAATAAAAATTTTGATCAGGGATAGAAGGAAGAATCACTTCCGAGCCAGAAGCCTTGGAGGAGGGGAGCGGTAAAGGAAAAAAATATATATATTTATTAACTTGTTTTTTATTCTTTTTTATTTTAGTTTTTTCTTGTTTCTCAGAGCAGATTAACTTTTTCTTTTAATTCCAAACGTAATAGATGCTTAAAGCAACAAGTAGTATTATCCAAAAATGTAGAGAGAGCTTTTAAAGTGAAAATATCCTCACTGAGATTAACCAGTACTAATAGCCTGATGCATTTCTTTGGGGGCTTTTAAAAAGCCACAAATGAAATATAAAGAGCATGGTGGAAGTGTGGGAAGTGAGGCAGGAAGGAAAAGGATTAAGGTTCAAGAAAAGGGGAGGGAGAGCCATCCCTCCAAAGTTGCCCTCAAACTGGCCTCAGTCATAACCAGGATACTAAATTCTATGTTGGGAAGGCTGTGATTTCAGTCTCCCCTAGGCCAGCTTCATTGCCCCACTTGTCCTGGTGTAGGTTTATGAAATCCCTATCCCCCCACCCCACACAAAGTCACTTACAACCCAATCATCCACAAGGGCACAAAGACAGAAAAACAGAAAGTGACAAGTAATGGAGAATAACCTTCTCCTTCTGTTCTCTGAAAAGAGGCTGTTAGTGGGCATCTGGTATCCTCAGGTCAAACTAAGACCTTTGTACATTGATTCTAAAATTTTAAGATTTGCTTTCTTGAAATCAGAATGGCCATGTATTAGTCCGTTCTCACACTGCTATGAAGAAATACCCAAGACTGCGTAATTTATAAAGAAAAGAGGTTTAATTGGCTCACAGTTCCACATGGTTGGGGGTGGGGGGGCCTTAGGAAACTTATAAGCATGGTGGAAGGCACCCCTTCACAGGATGGCAGGAGAGAGAATGAGTGTCAAGCAAAGCAGAAAGCCCCTTATAAAACCATCATATCTCGTGAGAACTCACTATCACGAGAACAGTGAAGGGGGAACTGTTCCCATTATTCAATTATCTCCACCTGGTCCCGCCCTTGACACGTGGGGATTATTACAATTCCAGATGAGATTTGGTTGGGGACACAGAGTCAAACCATATCAGGCCACAAAAGTGGACAGCTACTCACTGAGTTTTCAGTCCAAGTGCACCTGAAGAAATTCCCAGTCCTGATGGGGGTCTGGCCCTTTGACTGTGATGTCAAGTCCCAAAGGTCAGCTTGAGGTTGGTCATTGAAAAGGGATTCACTTTTGGAAAAGTTAATGGTGATTTGGGACTTAAGCCAGTTTCAGACTGAGCTGGCATACTCCTGCCTCCCCTCCCCTACATGCGATCTACCTCCCCAATGAAGCTGCTGCATTCAGATCAAGCCAGAGTAAGATCTATCCTCTTGTAAAACATCATTTTAGAGCTCAGTTCACCTGCCAAGTCTTGAACAACCACTAGAAGCCATGGTTCTTACACAGCAGGTTGGTCAAGAATAGAGTCAGGGCAATGAAATGAGTTACAAACTGATGACAATATCCTTGGAAACCCAGGATGTATTCCTAAGTCTGGAGGAAAGTTGCTAGCCAAGGCCAGAGTTGACTGGGGACCCAAATGATAAGACCCCAGAACTTTATCCATCTGTCAATAAAACCCAGACTATTCTTACTGGCATATAGTTAATGCCAGGGGGCGCAAGCCAATGCAGTTTGAGAAGTGTTGTAGAATGTCTCTCCCGAGTAAATCTGACAATAAAAAAGGGAGACGTTTCCATAGAGATCCAAGAGGTTCCCAAGTACATCATAGATCACATACTGGAGCACTGCAGAAGAGCTATAAGAGCAATGGTTGACATGATCTTCCACTTTTCCTGCTCTTTGATGTCAATAAAATCTGGAGGCTTGTTATAACAATCAGTATTATCAGCATTATAGTTGCTTTTTAAAATTTAGTGCTTTCTTGTGTGCCAGACTCTATGCCCAGCACTCTACAAACATTATCTCATTTAATCCTATCAACCTTTGTAAAAAGCTCATAAATTGTCCACAAAGTCATAGGCAGGTTCATTAGACCCTAGCTTTACAAATTTGGGTGAATGCTTCACAAGAGTCAAACCACTTTTCTTTTTCTTTTTCTTTCTCTCTCTCTCTTTTTTTTTCTTTTGATGGAGACTTACTCTGTCTCCCAGGCTAGGGTGCAGTGGTGTGATCTCGGCTCACTCCAACCTTCGTCTCCTGGGTTCAAGCAATTCTCCTGCCTCAGTCTCCCAAGCAACTGATATTTCAAGCATGCACCACCACGCCCAGCTAATTGTTTGTATTTTTAGTAGAGATGTGGTTTCACCATGTTGGTCAGGATGGTCTCGAATTCCTGACCTCAAATGATCTGCCTGTCTCGGCCTCCCAAAGTGCTAGGATTACAGGCCTGAGCCACTGCGTCCAGCCCAAATCACTTTTCCTATTTTAAAATTGGTTATTTATTCCAGCCTTTGCTCCGAGGAGCAAGCTGAGTACTAGTATCAACATCATATTCCTTTTCTTGATGACTGTTGAAAGCCTGGACCTTGCCAATTCTCTCAAAGTCTGGCTGAAAGACAACTGATCTTTGACAAAGCAAACAAAAACATAAAGTGGGGAAAGGACACCCTATTCGACAAATGGCGCTGGAATAATTGGCAAATCATATGTAGAAGAATGAAACTGGATTCTCATCTCTCACCTTATACAAAAATCAACTCAAGTTGGATCAAGGACTTAAATCTAAGACCTAAAACCATAAAAATTCTATAAAATAACATCAGAAAAAGTCTTCTATACATTAGCTTAGGCAAAGACTTCATGACCAAGAACCCAAAAGCAAATGCAACAAAAACTAAGATAAATAGATTGGACTTAATTAAACTAAAACGCTTGTGCACAGCAAAAGAATCAATCAACAGAGTAAAAAGACAACTCACAGAGCGGGAGAAAATGTTCAGAATCTATACGTCAGACAAAGGACTAATATCCAGAATCTACAAGGAACTCAAATAAATCAGCAAGAAACACAATCCCACCAAAAACTGGGCTAAGAACATAAGTAAACAATCCTGAAAAGAAGATATACAATTGGCCAATAAACATTTGAAAAAATGCTCAACATCACTAATTATCAGGGAAACATAAGTCAAAAACCACAATGCGATACCACCTTACTCCTCCAAGAATGGCCATAATCAAAAAATCAAAAAATAATAGATGTCAGAATGGATGTCGTGAAAGGGGAACACTTTTACACTGTCGGAGGGAATGTAAACCAGTACAAGCACTATGGAAAACAGTGCGGATATTCTTTAAGGTACTAAAAGTAGAATCACCATTTGAACCAGCGATCCCACTACTGGGTATTTACTGAGAGGAAAAGAAGTCATTTTATGAAAAAGATACTTGCACATGCATGTTTATGGCAGCACAATTTGCAAGTGTAAAAATATGGAACCAGCCCAAATGCCCATCAATCAACGAGTGGATAAATAAAATTATATATATATATGTGTGTATATATACACATACACACATGTATATATATACACGCACACCATGGAACACTATTCAGCCATTAAAAGGAACAAAATAATGGCATTTGCAGTAACCTGGATGGAACTGGAGACCATTATTCCAAGTGAAGTAACTCAGAAATGGAAAATCAAACATCATATGTTCTCATTCATAAGTGGGAGCTAAGCTATGAAGATGCAAAGGCTAAGAATGATACAATGGACTTTGGGGACTGGGTGGTGGAGAGTGGGAGTGGGGAGGAATAAAAGAAAGCACAATGGGTACAGTGCACACTGCTCAAGTGATGGGTGCACCAAAATCTCAGAAATCACCACTAAAGAACTTATTTGTGTAACCAAACACCACCTGTTCCCCAATAACCTATTGAAATAAACAAACTAAAGTCTAGCTGAAAGAACAAAGCTTATGGCAAGGGGGAGAGATCCAGTTCAAAAAGGCAAGCAGATCAAAGTGCTGATGATAAACAATGATTTGTTACTTTAATATAATACTCGTAATAATTAAAATTCTTAATCTCTCAAAGATAAAGCCTGAAGTGAAATAAGAGAAGGCATGTGACATAACCATTTACATCATGGAGTAACTTTCAAAAAGCAAGCAAAGATATTTATTTTTTGAAAACTTTGCAAATACTTAAAAATACAAACAACAGATGGCTCTCATTTGGATAATTCATTATTTCTGGCATTCTTACTTCATATAAGAGTGTGATACCATTCTTCAAGCTAACTTTCGGGTATCTGCCTCATCAGGTCATGGGGTTGGGGACCGCTGGTGGTGAGAATCTGAGCACTGGGTACCAAGCAGAGTCTTCTGCCCCGAGAAATGACCTCTCGAGTCCATTTCTCTTAGACGTCAGCCACCAAAGAGGGCAACCTGGCGAATATCCACCTTTATGACTGTTAAAGTACCCCCCAAAGGGCATTTTAAACTGCCCACTGCACTGGATGAACAAACTGAACTTGTTAAAGACCTGTATTTACCAGACTGCTGTGGTCTACGCTTCTTTTTAGACCTTTTAAAACCTTTTTAAGTCTACAACCCAAACTTGCAAACATTTTATTTGGCCTCTTGCCTTTCCTCCCAATTAATCCAAACGTATGGTGTTTATCATCAAACTGAAATGAGGAAAGCGGAACTTATCTTCGGATAGAGATGTCGTTGGTTCTGTCTGTTGCGCAGAGACTTCTGACTTCCAGAGATATTAAGTAGACATAGCTAAAATGACATTTGATGAAGACTGATTAAACAACAGGGAGGGGAAGTTGAAGGCTGGGGTCCAAGACGGAAGACAGCCGGGTGATGTTCCTGGAAGCGGCTCACAGGCCTGGGCCTGCTGCCTGGTCTTGGCGCCCAACAGGTAGGGGGTGTGCGCATGCGCATGATGAAGCCTGTGGCAAGGCGTCCGAAGCCCCAGTGATCCCGAGGTGATAAAGTCAACATGCCAGTCTGCCAAAATCTGAAGCCTGAAAAGGACCTATTTTCCACTACACATATGAAGATACCATTCTCGTTCAAATATTTATTTGGGCTTGGATTCTGAAAGACTTATTCCTCTGTTAGGCTTAGGCACTTCCCCATTCCTTTCTCTCTCTTTTTCAGATTATATGAGGATTTCCTTGTCATTTGTCTAAGGGACTGATGCCTTATTCATTGAAGTAGTAGCTGAAGCCTGAAAATAGAGAATTCAGGGACACATAAATTAAAGGTTGTAAAAGTTTAAATTGTTAAACAAACTCAGGTCATAAAATATACTCTCATTCATCATTCCAAAAGATTGTGTTTAAAATGAAGCCATAGGATACCTCCTTCACACCACTGATTTCTCAATTGAAAGATAATAAAGGACAAGTCTTTTTTTCCCTTAAAATTCAATTCTTTAAAAGAAAATTAGCGGTTGGGTACTTTGGCTCATGACTGTAATCCAGTACTTTGGGATACCAAGGCAGGAGGATTACTTCAGCTCAAGAATTCGAGACCAGCCTGGGCAACATAGTGAGACTCTGTCTCTACAAAAAAAAAAAAACACAAAAATACAAAAATTAGCCAGGCATGGTGGTGTGCACCTGTGGTCCCAGCTACTCAGAAGGTAGGAAGATTGCTTGAGCCCAGTAGGTCAAGGTTACAGTGAGCCATAATTGCACTATTGCACTCCAGCCGGGGCGACAGAGCGAGACTTTTTTTTTGAGACAGAGTCTCGCTCTGTCGCCCAGGCTGGAGTGCAGTGGCCAGATCTCAGCTCACTGCAAGCTCCGCCTCCCGGGTTCACGCCATTCTCCTGCCTCAGCCTCCCAAGTAGCTGGGACTACAGGTGCCCGCCACCTTGCCCAGCTAGTTTTTTGTATTTTTTAGTAGAGACGGGGTTTCACCGTGTTAGCCAGGATGGTCTCGATCTCCTGACCTCATGATCCACCCGTCTCGGCCTCCCAAAGTGCTGGGATTACAGGCTTGAGCCACCGCGCCCGGCCTAAAAAAAGCTTTTAATATAAATGTTATGGCATGAGTTTTAGATAAAAATATAAAATGGCCCTTTCGTAGGGATTTTTACTGGCAAAAAAGGATAAATAAAATGTGCGTAGTGCATATCAGATGCCAGACACTCTTTCAAAAACATTAATCATTTAATCCTTATAGTAAGTCTACAATGAAGATATTATTTCCAGCTTATAGGTGGGAATATGAAGTCAAAAGATTTGTCAAAATTGCACCATCAAGTAAGTGCCAGAGAATGAAAATCAGATTTTTGACTAAAAATTTGATATGCTTTTAACTATACTGTGGTATCTCTTAGGTATGAATATTAAGCATCTAACAAGAATTAATTTAAATTTGTGCTTTCCCATATCCCACTACAGATATGTTACTCAGCTTTGAGAACTATATTGCAATATAGAGAAGGCATGTTCTAATAAAGGAGACTGCCTTAAATCCTTTTTAAAAACAAAGTGGCATATGCATAAGTTAGGAAAGAAAAATTGAGAAAAAATTTTAAAGTCTATTAATTGTCTCAAAATGAAATGGTATTACATATTATTTGTGAATCATCAGAATGCTAGAGAAGGTTCCCAAAATGATACTCTGAATGAAATATTTTAAAGTATCATTAAGACTCTTAATCCAAAGAACTTTGAAGAGACTCTGTCCCTTTAGTTTTCTTTAATGTATGCCCTTGAAAAAAATGCCCATGCAATAAATGTTGACCAAAACACATTGGCTTTGCAGTTATGGTTTGCTATAAAATTAAAGATAAATTCTAATGAACTATGCAGAAGTATGACCTCATAACTAGGTAGGTAATGATACGGTCAATGCCAAAACACAGTCCTCATCAGTGAGAGCTGAAGCTTAAGGTTTGACATTTTATTTCTTTGTTCCACATGTTTATTTTTTGAATTTCTTAAAGACTATTAGAGGAAGTAAATTAATATCCTTAAGTATTCATTGGCTCACTGTCATACTGAATGGGCAAAAGCTGGAAACATACCCTTTGAAAACCGGCAGAAGACAAGGATGCCCTCTCTCACCACTCCTATTCAGCATAATATTAGAAGTCCTGGCCAGGGCAATCAGGCAAGAGAAAGAAATAAAAAGTATTCAGATAGGAAGAGAGGAACTAAAATTATCTCTGTTTATAGATGACATGACTGTATATTTAGAAAGCCCCATCGTCTCAGCCCAAAACTCCTGAAGTTGATAAGCAACTTCAGCAAAGGCTCAGGATACAAAATCAATGTGCAAAAATCACAAACATTCCTACACCCCAATAACCGACAAACAGAGAGCCAAATCATGAACAAACTCCCATTCACAATTGCTACAAAGAGAATAAAATACCTAGGAATACAAATTACAAGAAATGTGAAGGACCTCTTCAAGGAGAACTACAAACCAGTGCTCAAGGAAATAAGAGAGGACACAAACAAATGGAAAAACATTCCATGCTCATGGATAGGAAGAATGAATATCATGAAAATGGCCATACTACCCAAAGTCATATATAGATTCAATGCTATTCCCATCAAGCTACCACTGACTTTCTTCACAGATCTAGAAAAAACTACTTTAAATTTTATATGGAATGAAAACAGAGCCCATGTAGCCAAGCCAATCCTAAGCAAAAAGAATAAAGCTGGAGATATCACGCTACCTGACTTCAAACTATATTACAAGGCTACAGTAACCAAAACAGCATGGTACTGGTACCAAAACAGATATATAGACCAAAGGAACAGAACACAGGCCTCAGAAATAATACCACACATCTACAACCATCTGATCTTTGACAAACCTGACAAAAACAAGAAATGGGGAAAGGATTCCCTATTTAATAAATGGTGTGGGGAAAACTGGCTAGCCATATGCAGAAAACTGAAACTGGATCCCTTCCTTACATCTTAAACAAAAATTAACTCAAGATGGATTAAAGATTTAAATGTAAGACCTAAAACCATAAAAACGCTAGAAGAAAACCTAGGCAATACCATTCAGGACACAGTCATGGGCTTCATGACTAAAACACCAAAAGCAATGGCAACAAAAGCCAAAATTGACAAATGGAATCTAATTAAACTAAAGAGCTTCTGCACAGTAAAAGAAACTATCATCAGAGTGAACAGGCAACCTACAGAATGGTGGAAAATGTTTGCAATCTATCCATCTGACAAACAGCTAATATTCAGAATCTACAAGGAACTTAAACAAATTTACAAGAAAAAAACAAAAAACCCTATCAAAAAAGTGTCCAAAGGATATGAACAGACGCTTCTCAAAAGAAGACATTTATGTGGCCAAGAAACATATGAAAAAAAGCTCATCATCACTGGTCATTAGAGAAATGCAAATCAAAACCATAATAAGATACCATCTCACGCCAGTGAGGATGTGGAGAAATAGGAACGCTTTTATATTGTTGGTGGAAGTGTAAATTAGTTCAACCATTGTGGAAGACAGTGTGGTGATTCCTCAAGGATCTAGAACTAGAAATACCATTTGACACAGCGATCCCATTACTGGGTATATACCCAAAGGATTATAAATCATTCTACTATAAAGACACATGCACATGTATGTTTATTGCAGCACTATTCACAATAGCAAAGACTTGGAACCAACCCAAATGCCCATCAATTATAGACTGGATAAAGAAAATGTGGCACATATGCACCATGGAATACTATGCAGTCATAAAAAAGAATAAGTTCATGTTCTTTGCAGGGACATGGATGAAGCTGGAAACCATCATTCTCAGCAAACTAATGCAGGAACAGAAAACCAAACACTGCATGTTCTCACTCATAAGTGGGAGTTGAACAGTGAGAACATATGGGCACAGGAAGGGGAACATGACACACTGGGCCTGGCGGGATTGTGGGCAAGGGGAGAGATAGCATTAGGAGAAATACCTAATGTAGATGACAGGTTGATGGGTGCAGCAAACCACCATGGCACATGTATACCTATGTAACAAACCTACACATGCTGCTGTATCCCAGAACTTAAAGTATAATTTAAAAAAAAAATCCATTGGCTCAAAGAAATAGCCATTTATGCTCCACTAACATATTTGGTTTGCTTTGAACAATGCAAATAAGAAGCAGATTGTTCTACCCTATCAACAATGACAATCCGTGTGTTGTCTATGGGTGGATGTGAGCACACTCAAAAGGAGTAACCTGAAACAATAAAATTTTTTCAGAATATGAGTCGAGGCAGATTTATTAAGGTTTATAGAAAAAATATATCCAGGAAAGAAATGTTATTATAGGCATTGGCAAAGCAAGATGTGATGCCTGCGTTATGAGATTTTAAACATGTATTTCAGAAGGTAGTTTAAACAGTATAAATCAAGGCTAAAGCATAACTAATATATTCCTTGATGAGGTTAGTTCCTCAGCTGTCTCATTGCCCTGGTTCTTAACCCCTCCCACTGATTTCACAGTTTGTGTGTATCAGATTTAGTCATTTATCTAGTGAAGCAGTTATCATATTCCACTATTCCATGGGTAATCATGACATAAGCAGTTAGCACTTTTCATCTTCAAAGCTCTTACCAGCAGTTAATTAATATAAACAACCCCCTTAGGAGATAAATTAATCACACTATAACAGTTCCCATTTTTCCAGTTGAGAAGCTGAGGTAAAGAGGCTAAGTAATTGGCCCAAAGTCATTGAGAAAACAATATTTGAAGACTGTGGTGGCTTGAGGAGTTCTGAGATCTCAAACTTTAATAAAAGGTTTGCATTTCTCATTAGTCTCTCATACATCATATACAATGTCATTCAACTAGCAGCTTTCTCCAGATGGCATAGTGGAAAACATGATTGTTCTGCTGCCTATACTAAGAGAGTCAGCTTGATTCTTCGTATTAACCTGGCTGGTCATAAAGAAGTTAAAAATGTGTCATCACGAAATCGAGTCTTTAAATAGAATTTTACCTTCTGTTTCCTTAATCCCAACAAACCAGTCCACAGATCTCTATTGCCAAATCTATATTTGATGACAAACATCAGGTGTCAGAAAGCAAATACAAACGAATGTGAAAATGTAGCCACTGATCATTTGGCCATCCCACTAAATGCCTGAAAGTGTGTGAAATTTAGAGTGGTTTACCTGAACCCCCTAGATATATTGACATTGTTTTGAGTTTAGATCAAATCACACTCCATAATATTCAATAAATTATGCAGTCATGAGCCACATAATGTTACTATCAACAACGGACAACAAACAGTGGTCCCACAAGATTATAATAGAGCTGAGAATTTCTATCGCCTAGTGACATTATAGCTGCCTTAACATCATAGTGCAATGCATAATCCCCATGTTTGCAGTAATGTTGGTGTAAACAACCTACTGTGCTGCCAGTTATATGAATGTATAGCACATACAACGATGTTCAGTATATACTTCACAATGATAACAAATGACTAACTTACCGGCTTATATCTTTACTATACTATACTTTTAATCATTATTTTAGAGTGTACTCCTTATTTTAAAAAGTTAACTTTGAAACAGTTGCAGTTAATCATTCAAAAGGTATTCCAGAAGAAGACATTATTATCATGGAAGATAATAGCTTCATACATAATACTGCTTCTGAAAATCTTTCAGTGGGACAAGATGTGGAGGTGGAAGATAGTGATATTGATGATCCTGACCCTATGTAGGCCTAGGCTAATGTGTGTGTTTGTGACTTAGTTTTCAATTTAAAAAATCATGTTAAAAAATATAAAAATTACAAAAATGTTTTAAATTTTAAAAGCTTATAGAATAAGGATATAAAGAACATTTTTATACGGTTGTACAGTTTGTGTTTTAAGCTAAGCATTATTAAAAGAGTAGAAAAGTTTTTTTAATTAAAAAGTGTATAAAGTAAAAATGTTACAGTAAGCTAAAGTAAATTTATTATTGACTTTTTAAAACAATTTTAGTGTGGCCTAAGCGTACAGTATTTATAAAGTATACAATATAGTAATGTCCTAGGCCTTCGCATTTACTTACTACTCACTCACTTACTCATCCAGAGCAATTTCCAGTCCTGCAAGCTCCATTCATGGTAAGTGCCCTATACAGGTGTATCATTTTTTATTTTATACAATATTTTTGCTGTATATTTTCTGTGTTTAGACACACAGATACTTACCATTGTTTTACAATTGCCTGTAATATTCAGTACACTAACAGGCTGTACAGTTTTGCAGCCTAAGAGCAATAGGCTATATACCACATACATAGCCTAGATATGCAGCAGGCTATGCCTAAGTACGTCTATGCATAAGTACACTATGTGATGTTGGCACAATGATGAAATAGCCTAATGATGCATTTCTCAGAATGTATTTCTATCATTATTTGAGGCATGACTGTATATAATTAATTCAATATATTCAATGTCTTATTTAATGACATAGCATGGGACTAGTAAATGGGACAACTAGGCTGTACCCTTTTCCTCAATACACAGTGACACACAAAATTGAAATCTACTACTTCCAATTTTTCCTTCCAATAATAAAATCTTAAAATATCCCAAGCTGTTCTTGAGCAAATTAAACAAAATCTATATGGAAATTTATTGACAAGGTATAAAAGGAACTTTGGGAATTGTCACATTAATATTGCTACAGTTCTCTTGTATTTGACAGTCATGGCTGTTGTCCAGTTGTTGGTCCAAGTGGAATTATGTGACTTTGCTACACATACCAATTTGCTTTTTTAGCCCGAATCATGGTCCTCTTCTCCCTCCTTGTTTTGGAAAAGTAGGAGATGCATAATGGGGATCTCATTTTAATTAAAAAGAGCAACATAAACTTTTTTTCCAAAACGTTGTATTGTAAAAATAAACACTATACCCAAACTTATTAGTGCCTAAAAATCCTGAAATACAGTTTTAAAGAAATAAAACATCTTTAAAGTCATCCTAGGGAAACTGGGTGAAAGATAAATGAGAACACTGTGCTAGTTTTGAAACATTTCTCTGAATCTAAAATTATTCCAATATAAAACATTTATTTTTTTAAGGGCAGTATAAAAATGAGTGTGGTAGACTAAAAAATGGACTACCAAAAGAGATCCACATCTTAAACCCGAGAAACTGTGAATGTTACTTTATTTGACAAAAGGGGGGAAAAAAGGATAAAGAAGCTATGAAGGTGTGTTTCAGTTAATCATATAATGGGATTATGATAAGTAAAACAGACAGCCTCACAGCTCTGTAGCCTAGCTGTCCTTAACTCTGGATCTCCTGGGTAGATTTTGGGAGAATAGAGTGAAATGAGATTATTGTCTGGATAGGCCCTAAATGCACTCACAAGTATTATTATAAGAAGGGGTATCATAGTTCATTCCATGATGCTACAACTGAATATTTAAGACTGGGTGATTTATAATAAACAGAATTTTATTTTTTATGGTTCTGGAGGTTGAGCAGTCCAAGATCGGGGATCTGGCAGCAGGTGAGGGTCTTTTTGTTGCATCAGCCCATGGCAGAGGGTGGAAGGGCGAGAGGGCAAGAAAGAATAATAAATCAAACTTACAACCTCAAGCTCTTTTATAATTAGCATCAATCCATTCATGACGATGGAACACTCATGACCTAAACACCTCCCTTTAGGCTCCACCTTCCAACGTTTGTTAAATTGGGGATTAAGTTTCTAACACATGCTTTTTGGGGGATACATTCAGATCATATCAAAAGGGCGAATGGAGTTTGTATACACAGAGAAGTTGATGTGAAGATGGAGCAGAGAGATGTTTGAAGATGCTAGCCTTGAGACTGGAGTCACATGGCTACAGTCCAAGGGATGCTGGTAGCCACAAGAAGATGAAGGAGGCATGGAACAAAGTCACCCCTGGAACCTCCAGAGGAAGTATGGCCCTACTGACACTTTCATTTCTGTTCAGTGATACTGATTTCCACTTCTGGCTTCCAGAACTGTGAGAGAATAAATTTCTGTTGTTTTAAGCCATCAAGTTTGTGGTAATTTTTTACAGGAAATAAATATAATTGGCAAAGAATATTTTAAAATTCAACCACGGAAGAAGAAGAATAAATAGCCAATAAGCATATGAGAGATGCTCAATGTTAGTAATAATTAAAATAACTGTCAACAAAGCAATTAGTTAACTCATTTGTTATCTATCAGATCAAAAAATTAAAGAGACTGAGAATTTAAAAAATTACGTAATGCAGTTTTCACTGAAGATATTAACATACTCAATTAACTGTCGTTGTAGACTACCCAAGGTCTTACAGTCATTTCAAAACTCAAAATAATGAGCATTTGAGTTTGGCAACTGTTTAGTACTTTATAAAGATGTTTTATTATGTAAAATTTTTAATGTATAAAAAAATAGAGAATGCTCACGGTCAATCTTATTTCATTTATGACCCTTGCTAGCTTCCCTAATCTTTCCTTAAATCTATATATCATATTTTATATAACATATATAATTCCTATATACTATATATATAACGTGTGTGTGTGACTAGTGTTCCATACTTTGATGAAATTCTCTTTTCATCTACTTACATTTTTCCAGAACTAGGAATTTTATACCAGAAAGTTTTCAGAAATAAAAGCAAAAGAGGCTCATGCCTGTAACACCAGCACTTTGGGAGGCCGAGGCAGACAGATCACTTGAGGTCAGGAATTTGAGTCTGGCCTGGCCAACATGGTGAAACCCCGTCTCTACTAAAAATACAAAAACTAGCCAGATGTGGTGGCATGCGCCTATAGTCCCAGATACTCAGGAAGCTGAGGCAGGAGAATCACTTGAACCCAGGAGGCAGAGGTTGCAGTGAGCTGAGATCAGGTCACTGCACTGCAGCCTGGGTGACAGAGTAAGACTCTGTCAAAAAAAAGAAAAAGAAAAAGGAAAAGAAAAAGAAAGCAAGAGAAAGACTTTCCTCTAAAGATAAAAAGATTTAAAACTCTGGTGCCCTTATACTGTATGGCAAAAAGCCGTATGTCTGTTAAGGTGTGTGTGGCAGAGAGTGTGTGTGAGGTATCCTACATTGTTTCCCTTGGATCTCAATCTATCAATATCTTCTTCTTGTCTTTAATCTCTCCTCTACCTCTCTGCTACTCTTATAAATATATTTAAGTTGCTTCAAATGACCCCCGGCCAAAAACCAAAGCAAAAAACTTCTGATTCCACAGTTCCTCTACCCATCACCCTATCTCTTTTCTTCCTTAACAACCAAAATTCTTGAATAAATAGACTACATATTCCTTTACCTTTTCACTTCCCATTTACTTTGCAACTCATAGTAATTAGAGCAAAAACATTTACCTGAAACCACTCTCACTGATGAGTATTCAACAGGTGATGGGATCATGATACTAAGCAAAACAGACGTGGCCCTTGCCCTCACAGCTCTGTGGCCTGGCTGCCCTCGGTCCTTATATCCTAAGTAGCTAAGCACTCCCTTACCACTTGTCCTTATTGTCCCCTTCTACCCACTCAATTCAGCTCCTGCAAGGTTTCAGCTGAGCCATGCATGATTTGAATGATGAAAAACATGGGCCTTATTCACTTTTCTACCTGACACCAAATCTGTGTTTAGCAGGTCAGCAAGATAAAATCTGAAGATGGCTGTTTCTTTCCAGCTATGTTTGTGACTGATATGAAATTGATCCTTTAGAACTCTGTGGTGGTTCCTAACATTACCAGAACTGTTCATGCCATCTTTATTTGTGCTCTGGGCACAGACAGAGCCTTGGTTTCCTAACAAGTTATTTAAACATTCAAGAAGGACTAATTTCTTGACATACCTGAGTTTTCAAGCTCTAAGAAGAAGAGGGAGCAAAACCATAAGTGAAATAAAACAATACATTGAGTCGCTGTAAAGGAATTTTTTTTTTTTTTACTTAAAGTAAAATAAACTATAAATGTCTAGTCTGTTTCCAATAAGGAAATTTTAAATAACTAAAGGAATTGATTAGTTAATTGGAAAAGATTGCTGAGGAATTGGATCATGCAATGTAGTATTATCAACGTTTTGCAACAGACTAAGTTGTAAGTGGAAAAAATGAATGAAAAGGTGAATCTGCTTTTTAAAGCAAACACTTGTGTGTTTGAAACTCATCAATAATGGCAAAGTAAGAAAAAGTCTTCACAGAGAAATACTAACCGGCCGGGCGCGGTGGCTCAAGCCTGTAATCCCAGCACTTTGGGAGGCCGAGACGGGCGGATCACGAGGTCAGGAGATCGAGACCATCCTGGCTAACCTGGTGAAACCCCGTCTCTACTAAAAAATACAAAAAACTAGCCAGGCGAGGTGGCGGGCGCCTGTAGTCCCAGCTACTCAGGAGGCTGAGGGAGGAGAATGGCGTGAACCCGGGAGGCGGAGCTTGAAGTGAGCTGAGATCTGGCCACTGCACTCCAGCCTGGGCGACAGAGCGAGACTCCGTCTCAAAAAAAAAAAAAAAAAGAGAAATACTAACCAGAGAATTAGCACATGAGATATTACATATAAACTCTTACCATGACACATGTGCACATACATACACACACACACACAAAATGCATGCTCTCTCAATAAAAACACCAATCTTGGGGAGCAAAAAATACTGTTAGAGAATATGACTTTTATTAGGTTGGGGCAAAAGTAATTGCTGTTAAAGTATGACAAAAATCACAATGACTTTTGCACCAACCTAATATTTTAATAATAACTAAGCTATTGTTTTAGCTGTTATGCTTCAGAAGTTAATATATGTAAAAGGATATAATTATTGACAGTGTTTACAGTAAAATCTTTTTTTTTTTTTTTTAGTGAGAGGATTATGTACACATATTGAGGTGGAAAGACAGAGGACATTAGAAATGAGAAGGGCTTTAATCATTCACCTTAAACAGAACAGGCCAAAAGATCCTATAAGCTCAGTGAGAGAAGGAATCGTATGTGTTTTGCTGACTACAATGTCGTCAGCAATTAGTAAATGTGTAAATGAAGAAACACCTATTTCCCATATCACCCAATACCCACATGGCCAGAGAAGAGATAGGGCCAGAAATGGAGCAGTGAAGATAGAAATAATGGCCGGGCACAGTGGCTCATGTCTGTAATCCTAGCACTTTGGGAGGCTGAGGTGAGCAGATCACCTGAGGTCAGGAATTCAAGACCAGCCTGGCCAACATGGTGCAACCCCATCTCTACTAAAAATACAAAAATTAGCCAGGCATAGTGGCACGTGCCTGTAATCCCAGCTACTTGGCAGGCAGAGGCAGGAGGATCGCTGGAACCTGGGAGGCAGAGGCTGCAGTGAGCTGAGATCTCGCTACTGTACTCCAGCCTGGGTGACAAAGCAAGACTCTCTCAAAAAAAAAAAAGAAAAAGAACATAATAATAACATAGTTGGGCTCTGTGTCCCCATCCAAATCTTATCTTGAATTGTATCCCCACAATTCTCATGTGTTGTGGGAGGGACCAGGTGGGAGATAATTTGAATCAAGGGGGTGGTTCCCCCCATACTGCTCTTGTGGTGGTGAATAAGTCTCAAGAGATCTGATGGTTTCATCAGGGGTTTCCACTTTTGCATCTTCCTCATTTTCTCTTGCTGCCACCATGTAAGGGGTGCCTTTCGCCTCCCGTCATGATTCTGAGGCCTCCCCAGCCATGTGGCACTGTAAGTCCAATTAAACCTTTTTTTCTTCCCAGTCTCAGGTATGTCATTATCAGCAGCGTGAAAACGGACCAATACAGAAATGAAGAGAGAAGAATGGTTTGATTAATACTGTCACCAACTATCTCAGTTTAGTGGTGCCATGTTGTTGGGTGAATGTGAAAACACGGAGTCAACAAGAGTAGTCTATTCTTTATAAAGTATAGGTGTGAAGAAAAGGAAAGGAAAGGAAAGGGATGAAGTGGTGGCTAGAGGAGGCTACTAGTTCAAGAAGGAGCTTTATCTGTTTGTTTGGAGATAAGATGAAGTAAACAAAGGGCAAAGACGAGAAAATGATTTCTGAGGAAGCAAGAGTTGGTACTCCCCACACACTAACATATTGGGTTGGAAGCCACATGGTTAAACTGGAAGACCAATGAGAGGAGAATCAAAAGGCCCTTATGCTAGCCCTGCCTTTGGTACTCATCCACCTTCTGAGCTACCTTGGGTAGGCCACTTGAGCTCTCCAAACCTCAACTTTATCACCTGTGAAATAAAGAGATGGGAAAATTCATATTTTTTTCATCAAAAATTAATCAAGAGGAAAGGGGTGTAAGGAAACATAACATAGGAAGACACGAGGCACTGTTACAATGCATTTGAGGGGACCTCTTTGTGAAATATCACCAATGGCTGTGCTCCTAGAGCGAGCTAGCAATTTCCAAGCCCAACAGAACTGCATACCCAACCCGTTTTAGTAGCCCCATTATTCGCTTCATCATTGTCCTTTTCTGCACTGACTTGACTGAGCAGGCCGCTATGGGAACTCTGTTTTCTAAGCCAGAAAGAACAAGCTGAGTCGTGCTATTGGTCCTTTTGTATCAAGATTTAGCAATCAGCACATTAATAAAGTCTCGAAGATTACTATCAGTATGAAAGGCAAAATTCACACAAAACAATTAATTAACAGCATTAAAACAAATGCATTGCTGAGGATGGAATTGGATCCAGGAGACAAAATGGGTTAAAAAAATTTTTTTAAGGAATGCTCTAATTGAAAACTGGCAGCGGCAGAAGACACAGTATAGTTAAAACAGTATCTTATCAGAAAATTAGCAAAATGTAATTTTTATTGGGTTTTACAGATGTTATTTTTAACCACATCAAAAATCCCACCTCATGGCTATTGGCACAAATTGTCATAATTACTATAATTTGAAGTCTGAGCAATGGAATGGCTGTTGAGATAGTTATCTCATCCTCAGGCTAAGTCTGCATTAGTTGAGCAGCCAGGAGAAGGAGCTCATGTTTTTGTACTTGGTCTGGACTTCATTTGTGTCCTTTATCCGATCTCATTCTTAGGAATATTGAAGAATAATTTTTTTCCACCTGAAACACTGGAGAAAATCAGGAGGTTAATATTAAGAGTGTTGAGGTCGCCTTTAATTAACATACCAATCACCTCACCTCCAATCTGTGAGCAAAGTGTTGCATTTTGTTCTATTTTTACATTTCCTAGTGAACTCTATCATTTTTAATGCATATACTACATTCTGGGCGTAATATCTTCAGCTACCTACATATGCACAGTTGATGATGCCAAGCTAAGAAAAAGAAGCTTTTAATATTTCTGATATCCAATTTCACATATTTTCATTGCCACTTGGAGAGCAAAAACATAACTAAACATGTCCAAAGTATATCTAACTTATAAATAAGAACATGAGACCAAGAAATGTCTCAGAAGAATTTCTGTGGATTACTTATATTCGCAGATTCACAGTGATATCAATGACAGAAACAATTATGGTAGTGCTATAATTTAGATTTGGGGATATAGGCAGCGCAGCTAAGAGGCTCTAGGAATGCTCAGCCAAGACAAAGAGAGGTCTCAATAATAAAATAAGTGTGATCAGATTTAAGGACACAATTTCAAACAACGAAAAAGTAAAAATTGACAGACTAGGCCGGGCACAGTGGCTCATGCCTGTAATCCCAGCACTTTGGGAGGCCAAGGTGGGTGGGTCATGAGGTCAGGAGTTCGAGACCAGCCTAGCCAACATGGTGAAACCCCATCTCTAGTAAAAATACCAAAAAAAAAGAAAAAAAAAGAAAAAAAAAAAAAGCCAAGTGTATTGGCTTGCACCTGTAATCTCAGCTACTTGGGAGACTGAGGCAGGAGAACTGCTTGAACCTGGGAGGTGGAGGTTGAAGTGAGTCGAGATCGCGCCACTGCACTCCACCCTGGGTGGCAGAGCAAGATTCTGTCTTGGGGAAAAAAAAAAAAAATTAACAGATTAATTTAATGATCACCCAAAGCTGAGTGATATCATTGCAATCCAGCCTGGGTGACAGAGCAAGACTCTGTCTCAGAAATAAATAAATAAATAAATAAATAAACAAATAACAGACTAATTTAATGACCACCCAAAGTTGAGTGATGTCATTGTCACTTGAGGCCATAGAAAAATTTCAAAATGTTTTCTTTCAAACTCTAAGCCATAATTTAACTAAAGTATTGTATAAAGAAGGGACATGGATTAAATTCACACATTCAAAAGATACTATGTGCTTACACTGTTCCAGGCCCTGAAGAAACAGTAATGCATGAGAAGTGCTGCTCCCAGTAGAGTAACACAGACAGGAATAATATAGGCAGTAAACAACAAAATAAGTATGTAATATAATGCCAGATAGTGTACGTGTTTTGGAGAAAAGTCAAACAGGGTAAGGAAATGGAGAGTGATGGCAGTTTAAATGAGAAAGCCCGCTCAAATAAGGTGATATGGAGCACAGACCTAAAAGAAGTGATGGAAAAATTCAGGGTGATACATGGGGAAAGGGGATTCCAGACAGAAGAAACAACACGTGCAAAGACGCTGAGGTAGAAACGTGCCAGGAGGTTAGTGAACAAGGACAGAGTGGTAGGAGAGAAGGCAGGGGAAGCAGGCAGGCTACATCATATAAGCCTTTCATAGACCATGGTAGGGACCTTAGGTTTATTCCGAGTATGGCTGGGGGCTCAGAGGGTTTTGGGTAGTGGAGTAATGCAATCTGACTAATGTTTTAAAAAGTTGATTCTGCTGCTGGGTAGAGGATAGCAGTGAAAGTCATGAGAACAGTGACAAGACTATTACAAGAACTATTCAAGTCAACTAGATAGTGGCTTGAAGCTGCATGATAGCAGTGAAGGGAGTGAAGACTGGTCAGATTTAGGATATATATTGGATGTGGTACCAGTAGGACTTGCCAATAAACTGGATGTAAGAAACAAGAGAAAGAGAGGAATCTAAAATGACTCCTAGATTTCTGGCCTGAGAAGATAAATAAACATAATGATTCTCATTGGAATGGGGAAGATTTGAAGTAGTATGGATTTTAGATGTTGGGATGGGAGTCAAGAATTATGTTTCAGTTATCTTAAGATTTGCTGGCTATGGAGTGTGAGATGCCCATTAGACACTCAAATGGAGGTGACAAATAGGTAATTGAATATATGGGTCTGAGTGCAGGGGAGAGGTTGGACCAAAGTTATAAATTTGGAAGCCATTAGCTCATACATGTCATTGAAAGCCATGAGACTGGATGCACTCACCTGGAGTGAGGATGGATAGAAAGGAGAATCCAACCTGGGATTGGAAACACAGGAGAATTTCTCAAACGTAGCTGAGAAAGATTACTTGACCTCTATAGGGCCTTTTTAACACTATAACAAATAATTAAGCAGGCTGACTTTGAACAGACAAGGGGGATAATCGGGTTCAGAGTGGACCATAATGTGCATTTACTTAATCTCATCTTATTATTGGTATTACTTTTACTTTTATACAAAGCCAAATACTGAATAAATGAATATATAGAGTGGAGTTTTGGGGAATTTTTACAGTAAATACTAAATAAGCCTTCTTCTAATGCAGATGATGGCCAATGGATCACATTTTGAGAAATGCTGCTCTAATGTGCATCTTGGAAAGGAGCAACAATTAAGGGAAAAACATAAGTTCTAGAGTAGTCACCAATTCTTTCAAGGGATGGACTATGTCAGTAAGTGAAAAATCTGTGCCTTCACTGGAAATGATGCAGCAAAAAAGAGACAAAAATCACTGTAGAAAGTATTTAGGTTAGCTCTCAGAAAGAAGCTGTCCTTTGGGAGGCCGACGCGGGTGGATCACAAGGAGAGGAGATCGAAACCATCCTGGCTAACACAGTGAGACCCCATCTCTACTAAAAATACAAAAAATTAACCGGGCGTGGTGGTGGGCGCCTGTAGTCCCAGCTACTCAGGAGGCTGAGGCAGGAGAATGGCGTGAACTTGGGAGGCGGAGCTAGCAGTGAGCTGAGATCACACCACTGCACTCCAGCCTGGGTGACAGAGCGGGACTCTGTCTCAAACAAAAAGAAAAGAAAAGAAAAAGAAAGAAAGAAGCATGTCCTAAAGTAAGAGTCATGTGATACTAAAAGACTAGGAAGAGTCTAGGAAAAACTTAAAGGAAATGGATGAAGAATCTTACCCTAAAGTAATTTAAAGTAAAAAATTTTATAGAATTACTTGAAATAAATGTAATACCTGTACACATTCTTTCTGCTTGCTAAGTTAAAATTACATTTCTAGAGGGTTTTTTTTTTTTTAAGACACACAACAAATTTTGAGTCATTTGAAATGGGAATGAATTATTTTAATACCTCAGTCTTCTAGAAAGCACCTTTCTGGACACATCAAATACTCAGTTCAAGCATTCAGAATGTGATTAAATCTGGAGTTCAGTAATGACACTAGCCAAAAAGATGGCATAAGATGTGATGGGATGAGTTGGATTATGTCCTGGGAAAAAAAGGATGGTGATTGTTCTGAAAACCACAGTGCTTAGTTTAATAGCCAACAATTGCCAAAACTAAAGCAAAAAGAGATGAGGAGGGTCATTGGAAATGGAAGAAAGTCAAAAGTCAATTAAAGAATGGAGGGGCAGACACCCTGATGTCTGGAGTCAGCTCAAAGGACACCAAAGCATTTTGCAACAGCTCTAGAAATCCGACACCAAGAACTCACCTCATTCTAGGAACTTGTTAAAGGGAACACAAACCCTAGGCAGCTCAACCATGAGACAAACAGCAGTGAGATGAATAGATACACATTTGGAAGGTGTATGGACCTCTGGACTGTAATGATAAACATAAGTGATCAAACTTTGATTATTACTTTTAAATAAACTTTATTCAAAGGAAAATGTATGTTCTATTTTCAAATAGCTTCTAGTACGTGGTGAAAATTTATCTACTGTGTATGAGATGTGGCATAAGGCACTGGAAGTATTCGTGTATGACGGAGCTCCAACTTTCAGTGATTCAGTAGGGCGAGGGAGAAGGAAGGAGGCTGATAAGGACAGATGAGTAGAACGGGAGTTTACAGTACAAAATGGTGTGGCAATACAAAGAAAGGGAGCATAAACTCTAACCGGGGCTGGTAGAGAGATTAGGGAAAGATTTTCAAAAAAGGCAATGTTGACTTGAGCTTTGGATGATAAATAGTGCTCAGGATGAAAATGATTTAAAGATTTGAACTTCAGCTATTTGGAAATAATCCACTTTTTGAAATATTTTATTCCCCCAATTGCACTAAGTAACTGAGGCATCATTCTATATAAATCAATTCAAGTGAACATCTGGCAGTTCTTATTGTCATAGCAAAGTTTAGAATACTGAATCAACTTTGAAAATTAATCAGGTGTCTACAGCAGACAGGTAATCCACATATTAGAAATATAAGTTTTTATTCAATATAGGGTAGAGTGAAATGCTTTCAGCTTAGAAAAAGATGCTATGGAAACAAATTATCCTGCAGGGTTACTATGAGTTGGATTCCAGTTGGGTAATATTCAGGCAACAAAAGGTATGTTTCATGTTTTCGTATTCAACTCCTAACAGAACTATGAACAAAAATAAAGAGAAATCTAAACTTTCTCAAATCTCAGAGACATTCTGTTTTTTATTCTCTATTATAATTTCTTTTGCCAGTTATTACTAAGGAAGATTGACTGGCTGCTACTTTTTAACCTGGTTTACATGTGCTCAGAAACAAATAACACAAAGGAATTTTTCAATAAAATATGACTAATGAATTAGAAAGTGCTATTCAGTGCCTTGTGAACATTTTATATTATAAGCCCTTTTTCCTCACTAAGATAAGATATTCCCCAAAACAACCCCCCCAAAAAAGAATTTCATTGTAGAAGCATGAAATATAATAACTAATAAGAACAATTATAATCATTTTCCTTAGCATACAGCAACTACGAATGACACATGTAAATAGCTCCAATATATTCATTTAATATTACTGATAATTAACATGTGCACTAAATTAGAATTGCCTTTATCAGTCAGAGTTGTGAAGTGCCACAACAGCTTAGAGATTACTAGAGGAACTGATACCTGGGTGAAGAATGTGCCCAGCCTGCTGATAATGGAGGAGTGTATGGACTTTTAATTCCACAAATAAATAGAGTGTTTTCAAACATTGGACTTCATCAAAATTTAGCTGAATTAATTAGTCAAAAAAACACTGCATATTTGCCTACATCCTTTTACTCCCTGCAGGAGCTAAATACCTTTTCTCATTTGCATCTGTTGGATATAGAATTGTCCTAATTTTGAAATTTCAGCAAGCCCCACAAAATGCATTGCAAGTAATTTTTGTAATGATTTTTACACAGTTATATCAAGTGGTAAAGTGATTTGTTCAAGACACTACTTTGACTTTCACTCAGATATCATCAGAAAAAATAATGTTTTTTTAGTTTAGGAATATGTGCGAAAAGAAATGTTATCTCACAACTCTCTTACACTCAAAATAATATTAATTCAGAGCAATTCTGAAATAAAGTATAATAGGGCTGAAACTGACCACTTTGTGATATGCCTGAAAGAAGCAAATGTATTCTAAACAACTTGGATATCAAGAATGCCAACACTTGGAGTGTTAGAATATCTGGCTTGTTGCTTCAGTAAATGTTTGCTGAATAAAGAAAATTCAATGAAAAAAATTTTAAGTAAACCTTGAACAAAAACATAAAACTAAGTGTTCTGAAGAGACATTACTTATTTCTTTGAAGTAAAATAATATTTTGTATGTTTGCAACCTTAATACCTCAAAAACCCGCATACATACTTATTGCCCGTCCTTTGACACTACCTTAGTCTGAGCCATCATTACCTCGCTCCTTGTTGACTGAAACAGTCGTAATAGGCTTCTTGTCCCACTTCCTCCCCCATTCTCACCCATTTTCCATACTCTAAGCTGAGTGACTTTTGTAAAACATTTTCCATGTCCCCTCATTCCCTCAGGGTAAAAAACTAAAGCATTCAAGGCACTTCATGGTGTGGCCACAGCCCATCTCTCCAACCTCGTTCATCTCTATGACTCAACCAATGGCACTTGGTGCTCCAGCCATATTCAACTTTGTGCAGTTTTTCTACATGCCATGCTTTCACCCCAGGACCCTTGTATATGCTGTTTCCTGTTGGAAAGCTTTGCTCTCACTACACTCTTGGTCTTCTATCATGAATCTGCCTTACCCCTACTTGTCTTGAAGGTTTTAGTTGGATACTCTTACTCAAGGAGACTTCCCTAACTGGACCTCCACCTCTTTCAAGACTACATTAATACATCCTGTATTACTCTGTGCTTTTATTTAGCTGATGATCAATAATTTGGCTTATGTGGTATTATCTCTTAGTAAAGTCCTTCAGCCCCACAAATTAACGTAATGCCTGGCACATTATAATCATTCACTAAATATTCTGTGAATAATTGCTGTATTTAAAAATACAGTAATCTTCTTTGGTGTAGTTAATATAATAATTTGTATTATGTTATTATAATATAATAATTTGATAATATAGTTAAAAGAGACCTATAGCAAAAGTTAAGAGGCTTGAATCATCATCCTTGCGCTTTTGTTAGCTGTAAATGATTTCTCTAGACCCCTATTTCATCTGCAAAATAGGTATATGCCTTGCCCCTTCTACCTTACAAAAGGATCCAGAGCTCTCAAGTAAGTGAAAGTGCTTTGGAGAATACTAAGCACTAGTCACGCAAGGTATTACTATCATTATCATTACCATTCCTAAACGCCTAAATTGCCATTTTGTTTTGCCATATTTCTGCTCAAAAGTCCTTAGTATCTCCACCCTCTTGTTCTCTACTCACCAGCTCTGCTCTCACCAGACTTCTATCATCAACAGTATTTTCCCAAAGCATAGCTTTGTGAATTGGTGACCAATATCATGGACATTTCTGTGTTTCATTCTAGGTTTTGTTTGACTGTCAGCAACTCCAGGGGAATGTATCCTTGCCTCTTGGACCATATGCTCAGGGCTCCATATATGGAAGCCTGGCTGTATTCTCCTGGCCAACAGACATGGTCCGTGGTCCTCCCAAAACCACAACTAAGCCAGTACCATCAGAGTGAACCTCAGGACAGCTGCAGAGAATACTGGAGCAAAAATGGCCATGCTCACCTACTGGGCCAAGCAGACAGCAAACAGCCCTAGTTGCTGCTAGCAGTCATTTTGCAACAATAAGTAAAGCCTCGTTAGATAAAGTCAACACCACAGATGGCAAACAGAGACATGAAAATATCTAATCCTTGGGTCATACTTGAGCTGCTGATTCATGCTCCCCTGATGCTAGCAATATACTCAGCATTTACTGGTAATCAGGAGGATGCAAATCTACATCTTGACACTGAATGTGACATCTTGGAGTTTCTCCTAGAAAATGGATTTTAAAAGTTCTTTTCTTCCTTATAACAATTCTTGAAAGAGACTTAAAATTCAAATCCATATTCAACTAATGCTTAGAGAGAAAAGAGGTAAAATTTATAAAAAAAAATTGTTGAAATCTTTTCAAGTAAAGACTTTATTAATTCAAAGCATTATTGTAAGAATAATCATCATTGATTTGACTATTTGCCTTACTTCTAGTTCAGCTGCAGGTCTCCGGTATTATTAAAACATAAAGTTAATGTACAGAAAAATATATTATTTTCTACAACATCAGTATCCAAGGGGGAAAAAAAGTACATGTGACCTAGGAAAGAGAACCTTAAGAAGGACTTTATTGTTAAAATTCCAGCCTGGCTTTTCTATCTGAATCTTTCAAAAATGTTTTTGGCTCTATGGTTTTGGTAAGATCCAGGTTAACTCAAGCTTGTCAGAATTGCTTTCTTCAGAAGTAAGCAGTTAGATCAGGAAATAAACCACAAAAATTCCTTAATTGCTAGTCATCTAAGCAAGGTCTTATACTTTGGCTGAAAAAAAAAAATACACCAAAGGAAAGAAATACCTAGCAATCTTTTTCTGAGTATTTTTTTTTCGCACAAGCTAAGAAAAACAGCCTAGCCTCAGTCAAAAGAATACAGAGGAGATAGCTCTTCAAACCTTTCTTTCTAGGTAGAATTAGCCATTTAAGCTTTGTCCACATTAGCACTAAGCTAGCAAGTCTGGAGTGTCTTCCCTAACATTACTTTGTCAATGTGTTTATTTAATATTAATCCTGTGTGTTTTAGAAATTGGTCTGAACTGAACTATGTAAGAATTGCCTCCAAAAAGACTAAACCATGTACTAGTAGTCCCTTAAACTATTTGTGATAGTAACTTTTTTAGTATTCGTTTAAGGTTTATAATGAAATCATACTTCCCATTTACAGAATGTCAACATATCATTAGATGGTTGACCATGGACCATTGCTCACATGCTCTAGGTATGGACATAGCTTGTCTAATCTCCAATCGTTGGCAGGGTAAGTGTTTTACAAAAGTTTAAATAAGTAGTATGTGTTTAATGGCTTCATAGTTCAGACACAATTGGTCAACAGAATCAATTGATTAGCAAATAGAAACTAAAAGTGACAATAATAAAGTTAGTAGTTACAAGTTATAATAAGCCACTACCATGCTAACAGGGTAAAAAATATATACATTCTACTTCTCGCAACCACTCTGCAAAGTAAGTTTTATTAAATTTGTGTTACAGAAGAGGAAATTGAGGACTGGAGGTGTTAAGGGACTTTTCAAAGTATTAGAGTTTGAATTAGAATAACCCTACACAGCAGGAATAATTAGCTATCTTTTCTGGTAAAGTCACCATACAGAATTCAACTTGCCATTGACTTCTCTGTGTGTCAGGGCTTGTTTCTTTGTTTTACTTTCAAAAAGTGTATAATAATGTGCATTTAGATGCATAGAAATATTAGCATAGTAATTCAATATTAGTATAGAATTTGAAATTAGCATAGAATTTCAAGTGTAACTCTCACGGAATTATTGATGAATCTGAGACTTTCTGAAGATAAAATTTTCCAGGATAAAACCTAGTTATTGAATACATGACTGTAAATGAGTCACAGAGGAGACGACCACGTCCCCTTGCTAGCTCCAGGGTTTCCCAGCCACTAAGGTGAAGTTTGAGTAGCTCAAGAAGCTCATGGGAATCCTTTGGCCTGTACACCTGCTTCTCTGAGACGGAGCATGGCACCTGGCCACAGATAGTCTAAGACAGTAGTTGGTGACTGGGTATAGGATATGATTTCTAAGTCTATGATGCATTAATTCTGTGGTTTGTGCATAATCGTCTTCCTTAGAGTGTGGTCCGGGCTTCTGGTAGCATTACAGACAGTCAAGGCCTTGACTTTCTTCTCCAGTTAAGGTCAGCTGCTGGAGGATAACAATGCTAGGAGGTTTGCAAAGCCCTTATTTTAAGGCATTATCTTCTCCAACTTAGTATTAACTGCTCTGACAGCAGCAGGAATGGACAGGGATACTTTTGAAGGGTTAGGATATCAGCATCTTTCAGCTGCTTTCCTATTTCCTCAAATTCCTTAGGAATGGAGCATTTGCCCTTTCGTGTGACCACAGCTACTCTCACTTGGAGGATCATCAATAGGCAAGTGTCAACCAACTCCAGAGGAAGCCTCTTCTGCAACTCAGAGAACATATTCCTTTAAGTTTCCTCACCTCTGTTCCAAATGCCAGGCAAGACTTTTACTGCAAACACTTCAGTATCATTTCTAATAAAGATGGCTTCCTAGCTGAGTATCTCCAACATACATACAATCAGTTATATTTCAATGTCCTTCTTCAAAGGGCACTAGGTGTTTGAGCTCTAGTATATTAAGTGAAATATGTCTGGGAAGAACCATTGTATAAATAAATATTGTGCAATTTTTTAACAGAGAGGCCCATGTGAGATGAGTTTATTTTCTAAAACTTTTCAATCAAGTTAATAGAAAGATTGAAACCTCCAAGTCCTCTGTGTCATGGTAATTTACACTGTTACAGGATTGTAGTACGTCTGAAATAGAGGGAATCTCGCCAATCCTGAAGTTCATCAGCTTGGACACCAGACCCACAGAGGCCCAGGTGTCCATCTCTGCCCCACTCTCAGGTTAGGGCAAGAGGCAGAGTACTCTGAGGCCTCAGCAGGATCCTCCACCCTGCTTTTATTTCATCTACATATTGGGAGTTTGCATTGGGTTGATTGACCTAGAGGGCTTTTGCTGCCTAAGAAAAAGACTTAGAAAAATTTGATTTTTACTGATGATCAGTGTGACACCCTAATTTTACAAATGTTGCAACTGGGTAATAGGAAGAAGAGGTGACTTGCTCCAAAGTCTCCCCACTAATAAATGACAAAGGATTTTTACTTCATATATTACCATATCTACCTGACAATGTGATCAATTCTGCTTCTGCCAACAAGTCACCTTTCTGAGTATCTCAGCCTTAGGCTGCCTTCGGCTTCATGGAAATCAAAGGCTATGTTCCATATTTTGATATGAAGTTTAAAGGCACTAGAGAATCCCAAGGGCAACCTCCTCCTATTTTATATACTTTTCGAGGAATGCATATTGAGCCACTCAACCTTACCGACAAAAGAGAAAAGTGTGCCTTCTTATGTGCCCCTGGCTTTTTGCTTGACAGGTGGATCACAGTGACAATATTTGCAAGGGAATCTTTTGATAAATGGATGCTGGCCCTCTCATATCACAGAATTTGTTTTGAAAGGACAAAAACCTTACAGAGCATAGTCCTTGACAAACTGGGCCCCATAGACCTTTATCTCCAAACTGTCGAATCAACCTAAATAAACCCTTTGCTGGCCCCAGAACAGTCTTTGTTTATGCCACTTCCTTCTGATCATGTGTGAATCTTCAAGGCTCAAATTCTTCACATCCCACCCACCCCACTCCCGAAATCTTCCTTGGCCTCCCAGACCGGGAGGAGTATCTTCCTCTTCTTACTCAATATCCCTTAAAATGTACTGCTTTCTAATAATAGTAGAATTGACAACAACTAGCATGTACTTAGTGCATACTATTTGCCAGAGACAACTCACTGAAATAGGTACTATCTCTATTTTGTAGATGAGAAAAGGAGAGTTAGTGAAAACAAGAAACTTGCCCAAGATCAAACAGATGATAAATAACAGAATGGTTATTTGAACCCAGAATTCTAAAGCCTGAGCTGTTACCCCTTGTGTTATATATCATTGTGTCTCTTCTGGGTTATAAACCACCTGAAGATGTCTCCGATCACCATGGTTTCTCATACAGCACGAACAGGGTGAGGACTCAATGAAGAAGTGTCATTATAAGAGTCATGGAGACCACGTTCTGCAAATGCAAAATGCCTCAGCACTGGAAACCATTGACTACCCACACAGACACACACACGCTCAGCATTTGGCTCTCTCTGCTGGGTCTGCTGCAGCTTGGCTGTTCTAATAGCTGATGGATTAGTGTTGATCTACACTGATTGCTCACACCTGCAATTCAAACTAACCCCTGTTCTGCTCTGTGCAATCAGCCATGCCCAGGTAAGACCATCAGCTTCCCAAATGACAGGCAAACAGAGACCCACCTGACGGGTCTGACCAGACACCTGTGAGATCTGCAAAGTGGGAAAGATGGGGGAAGGGGAAGGTGGAATTAGAAAATTAAAACGCTAAATGTAAAAGGTAAAAGAATGAATGCTTTATTTATTTCTCAGAAAGATTAGAAACTTTGTAGATAGAAAACATCAAAGGTCTCCAGCTAATGACTACAGAGAAGTTACCAGCAATGGAATTTTTATAGGCACTAGGATCTGGTATTTGTGTCCGTATAGGAATCTTTAGTCAGAGAAGTTAGATAGATCTTAGAATGTCAAAATTCCAAAACATAATTATACTTTGATTTCTGGTGCCACCCTCTACCACAGAGCTCTAGATTCATTTGCTAACCTTGTCCCAGTAATTATCATAACATCTCATTCTGGAAATAAGGAACGTGGATGGAAAGAAAAAAGCAGTCTACAATAGGGCTTCAACAACTTGCTCAGACCATTTGTTGCAGGGCCAGGAAAAATGCACTGTTCTTCTTGATGAAAGGTGTTCAGTTCTGTCAATTATGTTTTCTATTCTGCATTTCTCCTAAGTCTTAGTTTTCAATATGTAATAACTTGTGGAAAAATATATAATGTAGATATATGTATGTATATAGTTTTAATGATCATAGTTAAACAAGTAAAATCATATCGCCACTTATCACATTCCCCTTATCCTTTGGCAATCCCTATTGCCTTCTCAAGGGAATAATTGTTAAATCCAGAGTAAACGGAATACTTCCAGTTGCAACCATAAAAAATTGGATTTTCTGTATTTCCTACTTTGAAAAAAAGATCCCTCTAAATTTTCAAAGTGTCAGATTTTTGCAATATAAATTTTACTGAATTTGTTTGAGCCGTATGACTAATATATCTCAAGGTGCAAATGAAAAAATATCAGAAAGGCAAAGTTGAAGATCTTGTTTGAGTTTTAAGACATTATTTTCCAAATACAGCAAAATAGAGAAGTTATCAGTTACAGTATCTTCCATAATATCAACATTTTTTCTGCTAACAGTGATGTTTATTAAAGCATTGAACCAGGGGGATTTTTTTTTTTTTTTTTAACTAGAGGTTTGGTTTGGGGCTTGCTGAGACTTACAAGCTTTTAAACACTAAGGTTCTGACTTCTTTTTTAGAAAAGCTAGTGATAAGTTGAGAAGTTGAGTTAGCTCTCCTGGAAGCAATTTCCAGTTCCCCCAGAGTCATTCCACAGACCTTCATTAAATGCAAACGATGCAACAAGTAAGCAGTAGCTTCTCATGTTCTGTATGTCCTGTCTTGTGATATAAAGTCTTATTATTATATCAGCCAGAGAGTCAAAGTTGGCTCAAGGTAATATGTTTGAATTTCAGTGGTTTCAAGTTTTACTGAGAATGCCAAAGCTTGGCCCTGGATAACACTCCCTCTGGTCACACCTGAGCCAATCTGGAAGATGTGTGTATAACAACTTTACTTACTTTGGAGTTGAGAGTTTGTCTGAACCTGAGAGAGTGAAATCTAAGGGTTTTAACCATGATATAGGCTGGGCATGGTGACTCAAGCCTGTAATCCTAGCACTTGGGAGGCTGAGGCGGGAGGATCTCTTGAGCCCAGAAGTTTGAGACCAGCCTGTGTAACATGGTAAAATGCAATGTCTACACAAAATACAAAAAAAAAAAAAAGGAAGAAAAATTAGCTGGGCGTGGTGGCACATGGCCTGACTGTAGTCCCAGATATTCAAGAAGCTGATGTGGGAGGATCACCTGAGCTGGAGAGGTCGATCCTGCAGTGAGCCATAATTGCACCACTGCACTCTATGCACTCTAGCCTAGATGATAGAGCGAGACCCTGTCTCAAAACAAAATAAACAAAAGCATGATGAATCACACCGGACACCATAGTGTGGTGAAACCCCTGAAAAGTGCATCTCCTGGGACTATCCCTTTTCTCTGACATACAAGCAAAGGAAGCAAAGAGGCTCAAGGAGCCAAGCCACCAGCAGCCTGGCAGCACGAAACAGAAGAAGCCATCGTAACAGCACCTTACATATAGTTCCTTTTTTCCCCTTCCCCTGTGCCATTTCAAGAAAGAACCCAAAATTACCAGAAGTTACTCAAATATTAAGCACCCATGTGCCAGACACCATAATAGATACCTTACACATCATCTCATTTAATTTCAAAGATGGCCTAGGGGAATGGTTAAGAGCATGGGCTATGGTACCAAGACTGTCTGAGTTCAAATTTTGCTTCTGCTCTTTCCTAGCTGTTTGACTTTGCAAACGCTCCAAAGCAAATCCTTCCTCATGAGGGTTTTGTGAGAATTGAATGATAGGAAGCTTGTAACATGCTTAGTATAATGCCTGGCTGGTATGTGCTCAATGTAAGTTGTGTTTTATTGTCCCAACAATCCTGTGATGTAGGTAACATTAGCACCATTTCATAGGTGAAAAGACTGGGACTCAGATGGGTTAATCTAAGTTCTCAAAGTCTGGCCTCTGGAAATTTGTTAAAAGTGCAAATTCTTTTTTTCTCTCTCTCTCTTTTTTTTCTTTTTTGAGATAGAGTCTGACCCTGTCCACCCAGGCTGGAGTGCAACGGCATTATCATAGCTCACGGCAGCCTCAATTTCCTGGGCTTAAGTGATCCTCCCACCTAAGCCTCCCAAGTAGCTGGGACTACAAGCATGTGCCACCACAGCCAGCCAATTTTTTGGAGACATGCAAATTCCTAAGCCCAACCCAATACATTGAATTAGAAAGTTTGGTAGATTCCTCAAATGTATGAAGATAGCCTTCTGGGGACTGTAATGCATGCTAAAGTTTAGTAAATCAACTTATCCAAAGTTATAGAGCTTTTAAGAAATGAAACCAAGACTCAGTTTGTTTCAAAGGCCTTTGTTCTTTCCAGTCCCAGACAGGACGTGTGCGCCTTCCCCCATGGTTTTGACCACACATTACTAGGGAAAATGTCCTCCTTTCTCCATACTCCCAAGCATGGCTTCTGTTTTATCAGAACAGCCAGCCTTGCACTTGACCTGCTGTGAGAATCTTGTTTCCTATTCCAAAATCAAAGGTTTTCATTCATACAGCAGAAATATCCTAGAAATGGGAAAACTAGGACAGAAGATTATACTGTGATCAGAAAAACCCATCATTTTGATTAGTGACATTTTCACCCAGACTTTAAAAGTGGATAATTAAAATAGAATTTAAAATAGAGGCAATTAGTATATAAGTTTTCCTTCCTCCTCTCAAACTGAGGAGGATCCAAGACGGCAAACTTTCAAATCAGTCTAAGTGTCCTTCTCAACTTGTTAGGTTTAAGATGGGGACAAGTATGGAGGTAGAGAAGAAGGCTATGCCAAAGTCAAGAACACCTCCAGGCACTGTTGACAGATGAATTTAATCTGCATTTGCCATCTCTATACCCTGAAGTCAGAGAACTCAGACCAAACAGTGTGTTTTCAGGGAGAGATGTATTAGTAAATAAAAATAGAAATTAGTCCCAACTTTCTGCTGTGCCTTCTAAAATGACAATAACATGGCAACAAATTTGGATCCTTGAATAATCTTTGTCTCTCATTGGAAATGATGTCCCCACTAATACACACACACACTGTATTTTCTGGACACCACTGCTTTTTGGTTTGACATACAGGAAGAGCTGCATTCTTTCTTTCTATGGCTGTTTAGCAGTTGCAGCTGTCTCACCCCACTGGTCCTAACACCAGTGTTTAGGAGACTCTGAGAATAGCTTAGCAACTAAAGCCTGCACAAGTTGTCCCTTGAATAGGGACAACTAGAACTTGGTAGAAAGTTTCAAGATAAACTATAAAGAGCACAACAAATCCATTTTATTTATTTATTTATTTTTGGTTCCAAGTTTCCATCACCATCTCAATTTCTACATGAATCATGGTCTTTCCAATTCAACATTTTCTTTCCCTGAACTCACAGATCTGATCTTTCTGGATACCACCAAATGATGTCCTGAATCTGCCAAGGATAATTGATGGTCCAAGCCATGGTACCGATACCAGGCTCCATGACCAAGACCCCTTCATATGGAGGAAGACCAATTTCTTCACCTTTCTTTCTGCTGCCTTCCTTCTGCTGCCTCCATGGCCAAATAGACTAATTTAGAAAAAGCAAATTCTGCTAGATTAGTTCATGGTCTGGGGATCAAGCTTAATATTCTACCAGAAGATTTTAAAAAGATAAAAACAGCCATCTGTAAGGTGAACAAATCATTGAAGAAATCAAGGCCAGCTGCGATGGTTCAACCCTGTAATCCCAGCACTTTGGCAGGCCAAGACTCAAGGTAACTTGAGTCCAGGAGCTTGAGACCAGCCTGGGCCAGATGACAAAACCTTGTTTCCACAAATATACAAAAATTATCTGGGCATGGTGGTGTGTGCCTGTGGTCCCAGGTACTCAGGAGGCTGAGGTGGGAGGATTGCTTGAGCCTCACAAGTAGAAGTTGCAGTGAGCTGAGATCCATGCCATTGCTCTCTAGCCTGGGTGACTGAGTGAGACCCCCATCTCAGAAAATGAAGAAGAAAGAAAGGAAAAAAGAAAGAAGAAAGAAAGAAAGACAGAAAGAAAGAAAGAAAAAAGAAAGAAAGGAAAGAAAGAAGGAAAGAAAGAGAAAGAAAAAAGAAAAAAGAAAGAGAAAGAAGAGAAAGAAAGGAAAAGAAAGAGAGAGAAAGAAAAAGGAAAAAAGAAAGAGAAAAAAGAGAAAGAAAGAGGAAAGAAAGAGAGAGATAGAAAGGAGAAATAAATCAGCCCAAAGTACAGAAGTACAGTGTGCTCTACATCAGCCACCATTATGTTAGACCTTCCTTCTGGACCCCAAGGTCTATGGGAGCTGGCAGTGAAGGATAGCTCCCACTGCAGGGCATAGCAAGTGCCACCGTGCTCCTCTCTGGATATGGCTGGTAGAGAGTAGTAGTGTCATGTTTAATTCCATCAATTTTGCTGAAACTGCTGTAAACAAATGTTGGTTTGACACAGAGTAGGAGATATTCCGGTTTCATAGGGTGGGTAGAAGCTGAGCATGATGAGTAGGGGTGTGGTTTACATGCTGTGGGATGATGAAGAACAAAAGAGCAAAGTGCTGGCCTTCAGTGCAGAAGACAACTTCACCATCCTAAAGCTTGATGGGCACTGAGCTGAATTGATGGTCTGCTCCCCTAGGAACCAAGCAGGCTACAGGCTCCCAGACTTGCTATAGCTATATATCCACATATCAAACCAAATAAGCAAATCTAGCTGAATCTTTTCTGTAGGTTGGGGTTGGAGAGAAGAGAGTATGTGTGAGTATCTTGCCAGATGCCAAAAGTTACTGAAAATATCTCCTCTCTAATCCATCTGAGGGCTAAAACCAGAGGATTTTCATTTTAACAATATTCATTTTGTTGGCATCTAAAAAACGAAATACCTACAGTTGATAAATAAAAGCCTTTTCTGTAATATTCCAGTAAAGACTAAGGCACTTTACATTTAAGAATAACTAAGTACAAACAAAATTCAGTCTTTAAATGCCCATTCTGGGTATAAGAAATGCCACAATTAACTACCACTTGGTTACCAATAGCTAGGCCAAAACTTCCTACTCTCCTCTCTTCCTGAGGCCATAACTTTAGAGATATAACTGTTCCCCTCAAAGAACTACTGTAGACATAGCTTACTCCCAGAGTTCATATATCTTACCAATTAATGTATGTAAGCAAAGAATTTTATCCACTTTATCCTCCTCCTCCACTTGGCTCTCACAGCCTTCTTTCTTTGGATACCAAAGAATTCCTGAATAGAAACAGCTATTCTGTGACCTTACAAAATTCAGATGTGCTGTCTGTTATGTTCTAGTCTCACAGTGACTGGCCCCAGATTTGGGGTGTCCTATTTCTTGTTTTGTTGTTTGAGACTGTCTACCTTCCTTCAAAGCTGATTAATCTCAGGTGCCTGGAGTGAAGGCCATGAGGCCATATAATATTAAGGTACCAAGAAAACTTCAATAAGTGGTTTAATGTATTTGCAGTGGCCAAAATTAGAACACCTTCCTTCTCCTTTGATTTGACAGCCTATTTTTCTGCTACAATTTGCAGTTCTTCCCCCTCTAACAACTTGAGTTAATTTCTATTCTGAAAGAAGCCAGGAGCAAAGGAGCCAAGGTACAGCTATAGATTGCTGTAGCCCTGGGGAGGTAAAAGTACAATGGTGAAGCAAGGCAGAGTGCCTTCGTGGTTGTTGCCAGTGTCTGAGGTGCATGGCAAGCATCCAAGCAATGGCAGTGATGAAGGGCCTGAAGAGATGTGGAGACACATTCCTCAGTGGTGACAGTGGGGAGAGGCTCAGGAGCAGACCTTCAAGATGTGGGATAGAAGAACTAGAAGCTGTGGAGATCAGTAAACTTTCTCTCCTACCAGAGCCAGTTAATGTGCTATAATCTTTGCAGTACATTGAAAATAAGGTACTTTCCTCCAAGTATGGATTATATGTATATGCCTTTTTATATATACAACAAAATGTTTTTAGATTGTCACTCAAAATTACATTATCTTGAAAATGCTTTTTTAGTTGAAGTGCAGACACAAGTCTTATTTTTGCCTTGTATGTAATTCGTGTGTGTGTGTATGTTCTTTTACACTGGGTACAGCCATCGGATTTATGCGTTGACTATATATTAAGAAGATACAAAGCGAAAAGTCATTGGTAACCTTTACATTGGGAATGTGACAATCAAAGACACATTTACCATGAAGCTAATGAGCCTTAAGCTCCAGATCCTCTCACCTGTACAGGCCCATTCCAAGGCTCTGGGGGTGGCCCTGGCAATAGGTACACATTATCATATGCTTTGGAAAATTAAGAAATTTTCATCTCAATCAGTTAACATTCTCGTTTATTTCCACTCTGACCTTCCTTTTGTCACATTTCTTGTATCAGCTGGCCTTGAAGTAGATGTATTTTTGAGATCCAATTAAGGAGAAGTTAATCTGGGGATATATTAGTTTAGATTTAATAGGATATATTTATCTGCTTTGCTAGCCATTCCAGTATAAAGAGTAGGTTTTGGGATTATGTCTGCCGTTACTGTGCTCATTCACCCGGTATCATGAAACAAAGGTACAAGACCAGATGTTATACCATAATATGAATGTCTTACAAGAAACTGATCCCAAAAGTATATGTATAATGGAGAAGAAACACAGTTTGAAATGCATGGAGCTAGAAGGTAGTCTGTAAAAAATTTCTCTATTCATCAGATGTATAAAATGGTGAGTGAAGAATTTGTTTTTCTTTGATATCTCATCAAAATGGACATCCTCTTCTGTCAACAATACACTTGATGAGATGTGGCAGAAAGCATTTAAGCTTTGAAATGTGATTAGGTTTTAATCTTGCCTCTAGTATCTGTAAGCCTCAGTTTACTTCTCTGTAAGAATTAGGGGACTAGTTGAAAAAAAGCTTTGGTATCAGCTACCCCTATCATCAAGAAGAGAATGTGAGCATCTTCAAGTTAATTATTCTTTTCTACCCCTAAAATTAGCTATTAATTTCCTTGAACTTAAAGGGTATAAAAACCACTGTTTTCAATTATTTTGTATCTGTTTAATGCTCAGCAGTGTCTTAGGAGCTGTTTAGAGTATATTTCCTAACTAGACAGCAACAGACCACAATTCCCCAATACCAAGCACATGAAAGCTCATAATTCCTTGGGAAAAGACAGTGAAGATGCCTTTTAGGATCCTCTAATTATCCAATGAAAAGGAAAAATAAAGCAAGTGAAGGCTGGAACACCACCAGCTCAACTGTACTTATTTCCTTTTTATAATTACTTTTGATTGTTATTTCTGATGCCGCCCTTTGAAATGTCTTGGGTCATCTTTCTCCTAGTCTTGAAAACTTCTGAACTAATAATTTATTATTGCAGAATGTAGTTATATCACTATGAAATGGGCAGATGGTGGATATCAGATACCCAAAACAACCATACATACTCTAATCTTGTATTTAATTTGTATTAACCTGTGTCAAATATAATTTTTCTGCAAAAAACTCAAAAGACAGACTTTATTTATTTAATTTATAATATGTTATGTGAGCAATCATACCCAAAACATAATTGTATGACTATACACACAGTAATGTATACTATACACTGTGTGAAATGTCAGATTACATTGTGTTAAGCATTAACTTATTCTAAAATTATCTGATAATTTAAAAAAAAGTGATTTGGCCCCTTCCTGTGTGGTTTCTTTCGCCACACACTCTCCAGTGGTTACATACTTGATCACAGAATACCTGGCTAGGTGCTCTCAAAGTTACCAATCAGACATGATAGAATTGAAATCTGTCTTGGATTCCTGCTTGAGCCAACAGAAAGAAAATATTAATCCTCTGCTATTTTGTCCTATTTAAAAGTAAAAAAGAAAATCTTAAATATGTAGGAAGCAAACAAAAGCCTTCTGTTAAAACAATTGGTAAGGCCTACACAACAATTAACGACTTAAAATGTCAAATAGGCTCCCTGGATTTATCACCATTAACCAACTCGAAGAACAGTTTAATTTTAAAGTGTGTGTGTCAGAGGAAAATAAACATAACAAATGCATTTTCACTCAATTGGATCTTAGGACTGGTAGAGGGTCCAAAGTGGTAGCGGAAAAAAAATCCACATTGCCTCATTTTCATTTTATTGTAGGCGATAGGAGATTACAGTGAGTGTTCCTTTCCCTGGCTTTTTCTTTTAACTCTTGCCACTTAACAAAAGAAAGCTTACCCTTGGGGTGCGCCAAGATTTGGGGAAAAAAAATCAGCCTGTTCAAATCAAGACCCAAGCCCCCATTTTATTCTAATTTTGGTGCCTTTGAATATTTCCAAGCTCCATTTCTCTCTGCTTAAACATGGTAGGAGTAACATGGCCTTAAGAAAGTTAGAATATTCTGGAAGCCAGGTGAGTGATGTTAGGTATTGGTTTTAGGAGTGAATGGATGAAGTTCTTAGAGGACGGTTACCCCAAGACTGAACTATTCCAAGATAGTCATTTCTCCTAGGAAAACCTGGTGTTCAAGTGAATAGAGACTGTCCCTCTCTTTCCCTTCCTGTTCTTTCTCTTCCATCTCCTCTTCCACATCTCAGAAACAATGCCTGGGTAAAGTCTTTGGAGTAAGAAAACCCTTCCCATTTTCCTTGTTATGTGGCTTAGGTTGTGTAGTAAACAAATGGCAAAAAAGAAAAAACAAAAAAACAAAAACAAAAAACCCCCGACCTGTGGATTCAAAGAGCCCAGGATTTAAAACCTGGCTCAGTTCATTCACCTGAGTAAATTCTTAATTACTTTTGGACTCAGTTTCCTCATCTATTAAATGGGCATAAAATATTTGCCCTTACTAGTTTATCGTGAGGAAAGTATCTAACACCTGATAAATGCTTAATAAATGCTGTTGGTCTACCTGCGTGTGCTGGGAGGTATTTGGGAGGTGGAGGGAGGGATGGTATAAATGAATGCACTTAGTCTCTCCACAGTTAAAAGTGCCACTGGATGTACTGAGTGAACCCAGAAGCAGTTACAGTTCGTTAAGCACAATTTTAGAAAAGGGTTTACAAGATCTCAAGTAAAAATGTCAACTTCACTAGCTTATTCAGAGTTCTCGTCCTAATACTTTGAGGGGTTTTTTTAGATAAGAACATCATAAAAATACTAAAGGATTTTTTAAGATGGATTTAATATACACTTTAGAATAAATGATACACAATTTTGAAATAAACTTAGCTTTAATTGTGTGTATGTAATTATACATAATACATATTTTTCAAATACAATTCAACCACTACTGACATAAAGTAGCAAAAAAATGCATGAGAGGAAAAACTACATAGTGAATGGATAAAAGTAAAACACAATGTAAATGAAAATAGAAGAGTACGTCCAGCTACATATTAGTACCTTTAATTTAGCACCTTTAATGAAAATTTCCAGTTCAATTGTATTCTTACTGATCATCCAATTTAGACAAACATTTGACACACTGTAATTTTAAATGCACATGAGAATTACACTCAGTTTTGTTTTCTCATTTTCCAGATCACTTTCTAAAGTATTTTACTCAATTTTTTTCAATATACAGCCACAGCTAGAAATAAATTTATATAAATATCATCATAGATATCCCTTTTTAGTCCCTTTTTCATACATTTGTACAGCTTATCCCATCCCTCCTCTTCCACCCGGATCAGCACTGCCTGGCAAACCCATGATAACAACTTCATATACATCCTTCCATGTTTTTCCAGGCTTAAACAATCTTAGATGAACATACACATACATATGTGCTTTTTTTCTTCTCTTTTCAGTATTTGTTTTACAGAAACAGTATTGTCTTTTACCAAATGCCTCAAAAGGCCACAATCTATACAGATTTAGTTCAATCTTTATCCACTGTCTACATCTAAAACTAGCAGTTTTATGATGTTTGGCATACTACCAAAAATATAAACTAATATATTAATACTTCGGAATATTTTCAAAAGTCAAGTTGAAATAAATTGATTTTACAGATCAGTCTATACTTAAGCTTGGTGAGAACCCATTGCAAAGAGCCCTGGGCTGAAGGGAAGAAAATCTATGGGTATGGTTCTAGTTCAGCCACGGACCACACAGAGGAACTTAACAACTCACTTTGCTTGCCTGGGTCCTAGTTTTCTCATTTGTAAAATAAAGGCCTTGAACCAGATGACTTCACGGTCACTTCCAGCTCCAAAATGATAAGAGTCCTTGTCAGTAAGAGCTTGATTCTCAAACCATTTTCTTGTTTTTACTGAACTTTTTTTTTTCTTTTTTGATATCTGCTGTCATGCTTTGTCTACCAGGGCAAATTTCCAAACGTTTCTGCATAGCAATTTTAGCCAAAACTGTATATGTTCTGGGGAGGATAGGCATAGGTACATTGAAGACCAAAGGAAAGAGTGAAGAAGTGTAGTTGGGTCATTGTAAATGGATGTTTAGATTGTCAAGAAAAGTGGGCCAGAGGCCCCAGCTCACACTAGCATGGCAATTGCCTCTCATTAGTATCTCCGGCACCATGGGTCTTATTTGGTGTCACAAGAAACACCCTCAACAAAGTAATGAACCCTCAGCCTCCAGCTTCTCAGGGATTCTTCTTAGCGCCTCTTTTTCTCTCTCATGTTTCCAATACCCTGAATTTCTTATTCCCATCCCCCATTAAAATCTGCTTCAAAGAAAAAACCAAAGACACATTCACTTTAAGATCCGAATGATTTTGTGTTCTTGTGATAGTTTGCTAAGAATGATGGTTTCCAGCTGCATCCATGTCCCTACAAAGGACACAAACTCATCCTTTTTTATGGCTGCATAGTATTCCATGGTGTATATGTGCCACATTTTCTTAATCCAGTCTGTCACTGATGGACATTTGGGTTGATTCCAAGTCTTTGCTATTGTGAATAGTGCCGCAATAAACATACGTGTGCATGTGTCTTTATAGCAGCATGATTTATAATCCTTTGGGTATATACCCAGTAATGGGATGGCTGGGTCATATGGTACATCTAGTTCTAGATCCTTGAGGAATCGCCATACTGTTTTCCATAATGGTTGAACTAGTTTACAATCCCACCAACAGTGTAAAAGTGTTCCTATTTCTCCACATCCTCTCTAGCACCTGTTGTTTCCTGACTTTTTAATGATCGCCATTCTAACTGGTGTGAGATGGTATCTCATTGTGGTTTTGATTTGCATTTCTCTGATGGCCAGTGATGATGAGCATTTTTTCATGTGTCTGTTGGCTGTATGAATGTCTTCTGTTCTCACTCATAGGTGGGAACTGAGCAATGAGATCACTTGGACTCGGGAAGGGGAACATCACACACCGGGGCCTATCATGGGGAGGGGGGAGGGGGGAGGGATTGCATTGGGAGTTATACCTGATGTAAATGACGAGTTGATGGGTGCTCACGAGTTGATGGGTGCAGCACACCAACATGGCACAAGTATACATATGTAACAAACCTGCACGTTATGCACATGTACCCTAGAACTCAAAGTATAATAATAAAATAAAATTAAATTAAATTTAAAAAAAAGATCCGAATGAATATAAGAGCTTAAAACATTATGCTTATCAGTATTATTTGCATTTTTATAGAAACCAAAACCATATTTAAACAATATCAACAAAATTCCAACAATAGAATTGTTGTCAAGAATAAGGGAAACAAAGGAAGAGGGTCTGTGGAGTTTTTACAGCACTCCTGAATGTACACGTTAAATCCCATGAGAGAGGGCCCTGAGAACCCGTTACAAAGACCTCTGGGCTGAAAGTCAGAAAATCTATGGGCATGGTTCTAGTTCAGCCATGGACCCCACATATAGGAACTTAACAAATCACTTTGCTTGTCTGGGTCCCAGTTCTGTAATTTGTAAAATAAAGGTCTTGAACTAGATGACGTCAAGATCACTACCAGTTCCAAAACGCTGGCATTCTGTCACCACAATGGCTCCTCTGAGTGGACCACATTATCATCTGAACTTTTTTTAAAAGTTGCATGGTTGCCATAGTACCGTAAGGAACTTCTTGGTAAATCTCTACTCTGCATTAGTTGCCTTTCTACCCCTAAATACCTCCTCCTACCACTACAGAAGCACGACTCCAGAAAAGTTTTAGCTCCAGTTCCACATGTATGTTGATCAATTGCTTGGCTGTTCACAAGACTATTCCATGTGTTCTCAAATTTTCTATCTATTAAGCTCAACCCTACATTTCCGATAGGACTTTTTTTAAACATAAAAGGCTGATCATGCCACTCCTGCTCAGTTATCTACACTGGTTTCTCATCATCTACCATAGCAAATGTTGTTGGTTGCCAACTCAGCAATCAGTTGTCTCCCTTTCTCCTACTTTCTATCGGAAACCCAATTTTGTTCCAGTATCCTCTACCTGTGCCATGTAATCCTGAAGTGGGGCAATTCTTCCAGGGAGTGAATCAAGATTGGTCTAAGCCAGTAATGGTGGTTGCATTCCCCTTGCCAGTGAATGGTTTAGGATTGGGCACGTGATGCACTTTCGGCCACTGAGGCATGAGGATGAGTCTGATGGAAGTGGCAGGAGAGCTCCTTAGGAAAGATTTTCCTTACTGAGTGAAAAGATACAAGTCAAGACAGAAGCAAACACCAACAAACCTCAAAAACAAATAACAAATATCTCTTCTTCTTTGGTCACCTCGTGATCAGGAGAAGAGCAAGTCTGAGAGCTAACCATCATACCAAGGATGGCAGAGCAAAAAAATGGAAAGAACCTAAGTCCTTAATGTCAGAGTCGAGCCACTGAATTCAGTCATCCTGGAACTGCCTTTGAACATATTATATGTGATAATAAATTTTCCTCAGTGTTTAAGCCAGCTGAATTGCAGGTTTCTGTTCCTCGCAACTGAATTCATAATAATAAATGTATGGTGTAAAACTAACATACTTTGATATACAAGAACCCTCGTGTTCTGACCACCTCATCTCCATCATCGTATAGACTCTAGCCACAGTAGCCTTTGCCTTCACTATAATGTCCACCTTGCTAAACACCACTACTCATCCTTCAAGTTCCAACACAAGCACCTCCTCCTCTATAAAACATTGCACAATCTCCTCAGGCAGACTCTGCTGTCTTAATTTTCCACAGCATTTCTTGCATGCCTCCATGGTGTTATGATCTGCATGCCTGTCAACTTCACTAGACTGTGAACTTCTTGAGGGCAGGGGCCTCAAAAACCAGTTTCTTTTGTATTAACAACCCTGCACATATGCCTGATTCATGGGCACACAATCAATATCTGCTGAATGAATATAATACAAGGACCTTATCTATCACTTCAGGAATGCTGCTCGCCTCTAATTTAGAAAGTTCAGTTCCTTTTTATCTCAGTGTGGGCCTTGCGTAGTAAGCTATGACTCAAATTCACAGTCTGAATAATTGAAGTATCTTTAACAAACCCACCAGTTCCTAACTAAAACCTTCATGAACTTTGATAGGTGGCTTTGGAGTTAGTTATGTTTCACAGCCTGTCAAAGAAATGGACAATGAAGGGAAATGTGCCTCCAATCGTTTGGGCAGTGTAAGAATCCTGTGCTGCAACTTGACTCCAAGATGAAGAAATGGTAAGGCACGACAGGGCTCCCCAGTTGATCCATCTCAAGAGCATTAATGCAGGCTTAGTTTTAGAGCAACTGAAACTCTCAAAAAAGAAGGGTGAAACAAGCAAGTTTCAGGCCACAGAACCAAAGTCTGAATCAATTCAGCATAAGCACTCCTATATATTTTTAAACTGCTTAGCCGAGACCAGACACCTTCTGTTTAATGAACTCTGCTGCTCCTCTGTGCCCCTCCACACACCACACACACATAAACGCCCAGGAAATCAGTTCACCTTCTTTTTGCAAATAAAAGCAGCTTCTTTTGATAGCTCTAGTGAGAGACAGTTTTAAAAGTTCACATCTGCCCAGATGTGAAACAAAAGGCACACCCTGTGATAACAAATGATAAATTGCTGAGAACTGGAACCCAACAATTTCAGCAGTCCTCTATTCAGGCCAAAAGCACTCTTTTAAAAATGTAGGTCACGTTTAGTGTGACAGGGGGTGAACAATTACACTAGGGTTGAGATGACTCATTTAAATAGCATAATTCAAATATCCTATTCATCTTGCAATATAATCAAACTCCTGAGAGATTGCTACGCTCTTTGCAGAAAAAAAGAAAAAATGACAAAGAGGAAAAATGCAAGGAAATTAACATAGCCTGGATATGCAGGTACCAGAGGCTGGAGGGAGTCAGGTGGGCAGGATGCTGGCCTGCCATAAAAATAAGTAGCCCTGATCAGCCCTCGAAAAGCAAATAAGAAAATTACCCTCTACTCTTCCCAGAGTCATGCATGAGTGCCCTCTGACTACTCACTATCTGCCTGAAAAATACAGGAATGTAAAACCAGAGTCATGCCTTATCAAATGTGCTGAGCGCTTACTATGTGCTGGCATTAGGGGTGCAAAGGGAAGACAAAATTCTTCTTGTGGAAGAAGCCCTCACAATAGTAGGAAGATAGATGAAACACTGTGGCTGTGCTAGAACACAGAAGTAGAAAAGACACTTCTGAAGAAAGTACATTGAGTGTGAGTGTCTCAAGGAAGGCCTCACAGGACTTCTGTTTAAAATGCCTCGAAAGATGAGCAGAATTCTTTACATGAGCAAGGAAGGACATCCTTGGCCTGTTATAAGAGGCTCAGAAATAAGGAAACCTGTCAGAAGGCAGAGAGTTCGAGTGGGTGGATTGGAGGACTGACTGGAGTCATGTGATGAGTGGGGGTGCGAGTGACTTTCACATCTATGCCCTGCCTCAGGCTGCCTCTCCAGTCTCATTTCCTCTCACTGCTTTCTCTAGATTACATGCTGGGCACATCCTTAAACACTCTGCCTATGCCTTTCCAAGCTTTCCTCCCTAAGCATGTGCCCTGCCGTCTGCCTCAAGTGTTCCCTCACTTTGTCTCTTTTCTCTGCCTGGGCCCCTCGGATCTCCATGAAGCCCCCGCTCCATATCCTTGGGCAGACTGCGGTGCACATCTCTCTGTGCCTCTCATGTGTCCACTTGGTTAAGACAAACTATGTGTCTCCTTTAAAAAGGCATAGAAGACACAGTCCTTGCTTTCACAATCAGCTTCCTCAGAGAGCTTGTGAACCCAAAGCCCTATAACACAAAACAAGATGCAAAAGCCATGAGAAGCACCATGGCGGTATGATTCCTGGCACTCAGATGAACACTGTAAGTCCTGAGCTGCCTCATTGTAATAAAGGCTCCAGAAGCCAAAAGCCGTGTCCTAATGGAGCTCCACTCTGGCCTCATACCTCATTTCTTCCAATTCCAGTGTCTCTCATTGCATTGTCTCAATCCATGAACCCAATACTGTTTCATCTTTTTAATTTTCCATTTTGAGGATTATCCAGTTCTTTTTCTACCTCACAACCAATTGTCTTAGGAGACAGGAGTGAAAGAGAACACAAGTTTTGACTTCAGGCAAAATTGGGCTTAAATCCCAGCTACAGAAACCTGACGACTTGTAGTGAGAATTTAAAGAGATGATAACGATGCACTCTCCCAAGAAACAGTAAGTATCCAATAAGCCATAACTCCCATGGCTATTGATTATCCTTGGAATCATCTATCACTTCAGTCATCTCCAAGCTTCATATCTAGGGCCCTGAATTCCACCCATTTTCTTCCTTCCCTTTTCTTCTCCACTCTGTCCTTTTTCTCTCAACAAGAGTGACAAATCTCATGCAACTCTGAGACTCTGCAAGTTTCACGAAAGAAGTAGCATGTGTGATGCATCTGAAAGAAGAGTGGCACCTGGAACTGTGGAGCTAGCAGGAAGAAGGCATGCCAACCACAGTAAATGGTGAACAATGACAGAGATAGAAAAGTCTGTATGTTGTTCATGCAAGGGACTTTGGGTGTGCATTTGGCTGGATTTAGGGGTCCATGCAAAGATCAGGATGGACAGAGTCTGGGACCATCATCTGTAGCTTCTGGAAACCACATACATGGATTTATTGGGAAAGGGGGTAGGGAGACTGTATGCAGGATGCATTGGGAAGAAAAGAGACCAAAGCACGGTTTGTGTCTCAGATATATCCTGCATGTCATGCAAAGCATACTCGTCCTGAATTAAGAGTCCCTGAGCTCCAAGATCTGTAACCAATGAGGTGAGTGACCTTGGGACTTCAGTTGGCTCATCTGTAAAATGAGACGCTTGACCTTCGTGTTGAGTCACCCAAGTTCAAATACCAGCTTGATCACTTATCAGAACAAGAAGACCTTAGTTAAGATATGAAACTTTTTGTTGCTTTCATTTTCCTCATCTGTAAAATGAAGATAATAGCACAATCATTCCCTTGCAGTGCTCCTGCAAGAATGCAATGCCGAAACCATACCTGGCACACAGTAGAAATTTTAAAAAGCAAAATGGTACTGTGAAGAAAAAAAAAAAAATCATGGGCCTTTCAATTGCAGAAACGACCATTCAGCAAAAAAATTTTGGAACACAACCTGGGCTAGTCTGAGGTACATTAAAAGGTTTTTGTCGGGTTTCTTTTTTTGGGGGGGAGGGGATCCATTTTTCAAAAAAAATTATTTGAGTAAATAATGTTGTTTTCCAGACATATGTGGTCTTCAGAAAATGTAAATATATTATTAGGAAGATAGAAAAGCAATTTCAAGGCCTGAAAGCATTAAAACTCAAGTAAGCCTTTGATTTCTAACCTGAATTCCAAAGAGAACGGGTTATCAAATAGAAATGCCAGCGTACCACTTGTTTTCCTTTGCAATTCAGGAAGACTCTAGAAAACAACAGACCACAGAATTATAACCAAGCATTTGCCAAACTCAACAAAGCCTTAAATGTCTCCAAATTTTGTCTGTGACAGATCATTTTGTCCCCCTTCTAGAATCTGGTGACCAAAAATATGTGACTTATTTAAAGACTCGGGCTAATGAGGTCCTGCATTCGTTCTTAAAAGAAATTCCAGGAGTTTTTAGTTCTACTCCACCCTTCCAACACATCATGTATTTATCTACCATTAAGAAGACACTGGCCACTTTGCACTTGGGTTTCTGCCTGCTTAGTTTCCCAAAGACCAGATGTGAGGACATGTCTCCTTCACCTTGCAGTGCCTCCCATATAATAATCACCACACCTAATACACATGGCAGACTCACACTAACCTGAATGTTATTGCTATTACACCTATTGCCTCTCGAAGTACTGAAGAAAAAGATATACCTGGAATAAATGGATGAATGAACTTTCACATCTCATGCCATTCTTTCTACCCCAAATACTCTTTCTTCTCATTTTGAGACTTCTCAAGTCTCAAAACATCAAGTCTGGAAAGCATTTCCTCACTGATGCTTGCTCAATTCTGACTGTGTCTTTGTTAACTCTTATGTACTTGATGTGTATTAGAGGAATTGTCACCTTTTTTTTTCTCTCTCTCTCTCTCTTTTTTTTTTTTTTTTTTTTTTAAAGAAACAGGGTCTCACTATGTTGCCTAGGCTGGTCTTGAACTCCTGGGCTCAAGTGATCCCCCAGCCTCAGTTTCCCAAGTAGCCGAGACTACACGTGCTCATAGCCATGCCTTGCTTTCCTCTTTCACTCTTAAGCAGGTTGTTACAGGGAGTAGCCTCTCTCCAGGTTCTGTCCCTTTGCTCTGCCATCTGCTTTGTCTGCTCAGAAACTCCCCATTGCCTAAGCCTCCCTATTCCTGCTCAGGTCTCTCACAAAAGATTCATCTCCAAGATAGACAGAGCAGGAGCCAGTTCCTAGATTCTCATGACTATTCACCACAATCACCTACAGAGGGGAAATGCATATATTGTTTTCTGGAAGGATCACAAAGAACTGTTAAATATTTGGGAAGAACTAAGGGTTAGATGGGAGGGGTACAAACACATTCTTTGCTGTACTGTCTAAATTTTTACTTTAAGCATACATGTCAATTTTTTTAATGAAAAAATTAGATGCCCAAGATTATAATTTAGGAACAAGTGCCAGCATCTGCATTTTATTTAAAACTCTGAGTGATTTTGATGAAAAAGTAGAGTTGGGGCCCACAGGAGTCGGGGAAAAAAATGTTCGTGTGTATATGGAGTGCAGGTGTAAGTGCATGTGGGATTGTGTATGGTGGGGTGGGAGATGGGGGCAGGATTCCACAGCAAGAAATTTCTTCTCCCAGTATGCCATCTCTAGACATTTCCCCTGCTTTTTCTTTCCCAGAAGCCAGATCAGACCATGAGCTCAGGCAGTTGCCTTCACTAAAGAAAGGCCAGAATGGAGCTTGTTCCCCATTGTAGAGTAGGTCATTATTAGTGAAAGGCATGGATTCAGGAGCCAGATAGCTCAGGTTCAAGTCCTGGCTTCAACTATGTGACTTTGGGCACTTCTGTCTGCCTCAGCTTCCTCTTGTTGCATGACGATTAAATGTGCCACTATGTCCAAAGTACTTATAGCTATGTCCGATATGGGAAAAGCACGGGGTAATCACTGGCTATTAGCAGAAACAGAGAAAGGAGGTAAGCCCCTTTTTATCACTGAATCCAAGCCAGATCACCACCTTTTCCTTCCTTGCCCCTGCAGTGCCCTATTCCTGTTGCTATAGAATCACACCATCCTGCCATTATTTGTTTACCTGTTTATCTGTGTTACTGGGGTTTTAGATTCCTAAGGAAGGCACTGAGTCTCATTTAATTTTTTTGCTGTTTCTTGCACATAGTGCAGTGGCCTCTGTGTATGGGTAAAACATGCCAAGTAAGGAGTCACTTTGTTAAAAAACCCAGCCTACTTTCCAGGAAGCACTGAACTGCAGGAGGTAAATCAGCACCAGAGCAGTAGGGACGGCTATTCCAGGAATAAGGATACCAGACTCAATTGGAGCAGACACTTTGATTTTCTCAAATGGATATGACCTTGCCTCTGTCGCCCTTTCTCTGGGGCCAGCTAGACCTCAAATGTCCCTTGGAGAATGCTCAAAGGGCTAGACTTTTGTTCTTTACTGTCCGTTTTGAATCCCTAAGTAGGGGTAAACACACACACCACCCCTTTACACTTCCCCCTTCCAGAATTAAAGTGGCCACCTACTCCACCTGCGGAATTGAAGGTACAGACAGTTCATTTCACATGGGCACTTTAAAGTTGAGCTGGGGCATCTGCTTCTTCCAGAAAGCCAGTCCTCACCTGTCCAGGCTAGAATCCCTCCTCCGTGGACTCGTGGCACTCACCTCCTTCATAGCTTTTCATCACCTTATGCTGATGTTCAGTTTCTCTTTCTAGACAAGGGGGCCTCCTGGAGATAAGTCTTTTCCTTCGCTGTGTTACACAGTCCCAGATTTTGGTACATTTCTTGGCATGAAGCAGGAGTGCAATAAATGTGTGTTGAGTCAGACTCCTGTTCCTGTCTGACCCCAGCTGACATACATACTCAGGCCCCTACAGAAAGCAAACAGGTGTTACCTTGATGTATAGTCTCTACATGGAGGAGGAAAGGGTGGAGGTGGAAGGTGGGCTTATCACTAAGGGAAGACTTTTTTAAGTAGAGTCTGCAGACACTTGAAAGAGAATAATTTGTTTTTTCCTGGTTCTAAAATCATAGGTAATTTCGCTTCATCAGTAGCTTGGCCCTTTGTTCTTTAAGAAAACTGCATAGGAATAACCTTGCCACGCTATTGCTACTTATTAATAATGGGTAGGCCTTATCACATTACATATTGTATTATGAAAATTGAGTGCCAACGCAAGGGGAAACTGATAGGAAAAGCTACCTAACTGTTGATAAGGGAGCAGACTTCCTTCTGACCTGAATTAGCTCCCTTCTGGGTGTGTGAATAAACTGCAACCTCTTCAGTCCCAACCCCCTCCCCAAACACGCACACAAATCAAAGGATTCAGGGAGGAGGCTCTGCCAAGTGCTGCCCAGCTTTCCTAAAGAATTGGTTTCCACCTGCACCATGGCCAGCAGTCTGCATTCAGAATGACCAGCAGGTCTTTCAAAAGTCAGGCACACAACCCAACCCACACAGTTTTTTGTTTTTATAAGAACACCTTCCCAAGGTTTCCACTTCAGTCTTCCAAACCACACTTGTAAATAGGGCGTCGTCCTCACTTATCTGATCTTGTCTTCATTCTGCGTGAACTAGAAATTCCTCTAAATTAAAGGCTGGGCGGGGTGGGGGCGGTGGTGAGATTCTCAACAGATGCACCTTCCTTCAGCAGGGACTGCCCCAGGGATTCTGCTCTAGAATTTTAGCCCTCCTCTTAGTGTGGCGTTCTGGGAGTCTGCAACCTCCAGCAGCTCCTCAGTGGGAAGGAGAGAATTTCCATGTACAGTTCTTTCAACACACTTTTGCTCCACACTTCCGGCAAGAGGAATGAGGGCCTCTGAGTCCAGCAATCCACTGAAAAACTCAGAGAGGAAAGTCTCCTCAGGCTTTCTTTTGCCTGCAAAATAATCAGTTGAGGACTGAAACCAATAAGGATCTGGTTTAACGTTCTAAAATAGCCTCTTATTCTTTCTGAGGAAACCTTGCCCAACGATCCAAACTGATTTCCATCATTGCAAATGCAAACTGTGCGCGCATGCACACACACACACATACACACACCACACACTGTGGAGAATTTTTATGAGGTAAATGATGGCATTGCTAATGTCCAAGTTCAGCACACATTTTAACTTTCCATCACCAGACCTTATCTTTCTAGAAAACAGATGAAAAGGTCTGAGGGAGGGTGTGATCGTAGAGATGGGAATGTCTTTTATTAAAAGAGTGTTTTCCCAGACCTTAACTAAACCTCATCCACTTTTGTCAGTCAGGCCCGACAGTTGAGAGCAATATTAGAGGAGGTAATTGCATGTATCAGTCAACAGCTTTTGTCCCATGGCCGCCGAGAATTACAGTAAAATGGGCACAGGAAAACAGCATACTGGATTAAAGGCAAAAAAAGATCTTTCTCCAGTTTCTCCCTACTCACCAGCTGTTATGTTCGGCTGTGGAGACAGAAGCATCAATAATATCTGGGGGAAATCTAGCCTACCACAGTCTGGACTTTTCCCATTTCTGCTTTCCCTCCACCTTGAAAGTGATTAACGTTTGACTTTAAAGAGAAACTTTTTCAAAAAGCATTCTATCTCATCATAGCAACCAATCTATTAACCATATACGAACTTCTCTCCCATTAAAGTACATGAACACATATAAACCCAAACCTTCAGTCATTTTTTGGACTGACTACAAAACAACTACCTCAGAGCCTTTGATGTCACGTGGTAACAGGTCCTAATAGTTGCTTAAGTAAACAGTTTGCAAGACACAAGCACGTTTTATGTACATCTGATTGTAAATTACACCAAGCCAAACTCTGATGAACAGTTAGCATAGGTGTCTAAAAGTTGCCACAGGTAAGTAGGAGCTGCAGTTAGAGCAAGGGAAGACAGAAGCGTCTAACCTACCCCTGCACCCCTGGCACAAATTCTTCCAAGATAAGTGTGATTGCCACCATGTCCCCGGGGATCCAGACACTATAGATTGACCCCCAAATCCCATTGTGAAAGGAATTCCCTTTCTTTCAACCATGAGAAAATAACTATCTAAAACGCCTCTAGAGGCTTTGGATAGGAAAGAGGGTAAGAAGCACATTCTTAGTGCTAAGTTGAGTGTACCTTAGAAAGAGAATTGGCTGACCAGGAAGAAATGGAGACCAACTTCAGAGAGGCGGCAGGAAGCAGAAAACAGTGGGTTGAAGTCGTTTACAAGGGACTTAGTGAAACAAGGGGCAAGAGGTAAGTTCGGTCAGCTTTACCATGGCTCTAACAGAGGCAAAGCTGGGACACTAATGCAGAAAGCTCTTTATTAATGAGTTTCATCCTTAAATCAACTTGAAATCCCATGGCATATCAGGGAAGTGAAGGTCAACTTCATGATATAGCACTGAATAGTTATTATTTACATTTTACAGATCAAGAAACCAAGGTATAGAGAGATTAGGCAACTCAATCAAGTTAATGTAGCCAATGATAATATAAACAGGATTTATGCTCAGCTCTGCCTCCTCCAAAGCCTTACTCATGCCACTTAAAACCATCTTACACTGTGGTGAGTGCATGTTCAGCAGTACTTGATCTGGATGCTAGGGACATAAGGAACTGTAGGATAATCCCATAGTGTCTTCCTGGAGCATCAAATTTATTCAAATATTGTTGGGTATCAAAAGGAACAGGAGCAGGGTGGTATATGATTAATTGCATGCATCAATATTTCAAAACACATTTTTCACATAAATTCCATGGTTATATTAGAGAGCAGGATGTAATATTTATATTTTAAAAGGTTGAATAGGTAATGAATTTATATGATTCAAAATTCAAGCACTACTAAATGGTATGAAGTGGAAAGTTTCTCTCTCACTTATCCCCCAATTTTCCTCCCCACAGGCAAATAATGTACAGGTTAAGCATCCCATATTTGAATATCCAGAATTCAAAATGCCCCAAAGGCTGAAACGTTTTGAGTCCTGACAGGGCCCTCAAAGGAAATGCTCATTGGACTATTTTGGATTTCAGATTTTCAAATTAGGGATACTCCACTGGTAAACATAATGCAAATACTCCAAAATCCAAAAAAGAATCTAAATCTAAAACACTTCTGGTCTCAAGTATTTCAGATAACAGATAATCTATATCACCTATTTATGCATATTCATATACATACAATGATAAGTGTGTATATAGCCTGTTTTCCCTTTTTAAACACAAATAGTGAGTAGCCCACTAGACACATTTTTCTGCACTTTGCTTTTTTTATAAAAAAGCAAAAAATCTTGGAGTTCATGTCTACGCAAAAAGTATTTCTTTGTTCTTGTTTACAGTTGCATTAAATTGATGCAAACTTATTTATTTAGCCAGTCCTATTGGTGGACTCTTAGGACATTCTGAAAACTTTGCTATTACAAACGATGCTTAAATGAGTAAACTTTTCATGGATTATTTCACACATTTCAGCATATGCATATGGGACATTTTCCTACCAGTGGAACTGCTAGGTGAAAAGGCATATGCATTTTTAATTTGGATAGATATTAACAAATTACTTTCTGTAAAAGTTGCACCAATTGGCAGAGAGCCATTTCTCAGTGTTATCAAACTCTTACATTTGCCAATCTGATAGGTGAAAAATGGAATCTTGTTGTAGTTGTAATTCACATTTTTTCTTTTATGAGTGGGGCTGAGTGGCTTTTCATGTGCTTAAAAGCCATTTCTACTTCTTTTTCTGCAAACTGTTTATTTCTATTTTTTGTCCTCTTTTAATAGGGTGGTGTGCTTATTTAATTGTCTTACAGAGTTCTTTATGGAGAACAGAACTAGCCCTTTGTCTGAGACATCAGTTGCAGAGTTTCTACAAGCCTTAGAATCTGCCTTCTCTTGTCAGTTTCCACCAGGAACCTCAACCCCAAAATGGTAGCACCAGCGCCTGGGGCCTGACCATTTTAATGTTGATCCATATACACCTGCTCTAACTATCCTGAAACCTACTCAGCTGCCTGGTCAAGCTTCCTTCCATAGCTTGTGTTTATTCCCCAGAGGCTGCTCTTCTGTAAGGGATACCTAAAGAACCCTGATCTAGCTACTTCCTCTCTAGCCTTTCCTGATAATGTGAGAAAAGGCCAAGAGCAGGCACATATTCTCCACACCAAACTCCAACCCAGGATGCACAAACACCACTGTTTCTCATCTGCTCCCAGTATCATGTATAGTGGCTGACATGTATTGGACATTTACTATGCCAAATTCTAGTCAAAGCACTTTACAGATATTAACTCATTTCATCCTCAAAAAATTCCATGAAGGTCTTACTATTATCTTCAGCCCATTTACAGAAGATAACACAAGTGACAGAAACCTTAAGTTCAGTGGACCCTCTGTATCCATGGGTACCACATCTAAAGATTCAACCAACCATGGATCAAAAATATTTGAAAAAATATAAATAAATAACAATATAATGATCAAAAACAATACAATGATCAAAAACAATACAATGATCAAAAACTATGCAAATTAAAACAATATAGTATAATAACTATATTTTACATTGTATTGTGTATTATAAGTAATCTATAGATGATTTAAAGTATGTGGAGGATGTGTATAGGTTATATGCAAATACTATATCATTTTATTTTATTTTATTTTTTTTTTTTTTGAGACAGAGTCTCGCTCTGTGGCCCAGGCTGGAGTGCAGTGGCCAGATCTCAGCTCACTGCAAGCTCCACCACCCGGTTTCACGCCATTCTCCTGCCTCAGCCTCCCGAGTAGCTGGGACTACAGGCGCCCGCCACCTCGCCCAGCTAGTTTTTTGTATTTTTGAGTAGAGACGGGGTTTCACCGTGTCAGCCAGGATGGTCTCGATCTCCTGACCTCGTGATCCGCCTGTCTCGGCCTCCCAAAGTGCTGGGATTACAGGCTTGAGCCACCGCGCCCGGCCACTATATCATTTTATATAAGGGGCTTGAGTATCTGTGGATTTTGATATCTGCTGGAGGTCCTGAAACCAATGCTCTGAAGAGATCATGGAATGTCTTGTTGTACATTAAGAGTCATAAAGCTTGTTATGAAACCAGAATTCAAAACTGGGCAGTCTGGACTATATACCAACTTAATCCTACCCTGACATTGCTATAAACTTCAGCAGGTACCGTAGCCAACACTCAGGTTACATAAATCATAGACACACACACACACACACACACTACATAAAGGACACATCTTACTAATATTATGACATTAAGAAAAACATCATCCTAGTACCAAAATGATATGAGGCCTTGTTGTGTTTATATAAACCATGATATTGCTAATCGAAGATATTCTGTTCTTTAGCTTGCCTCGTCTCAACTGAAAGCCAAATCAATTTGAGCTTAGTCCAGTGAACTATCTATCAACTTTCAAAAGATCACAGGAAATAATATTCAGAAAAAGATGGTTAAAGAGTTGTGACATGGACTGGTCCCTTGTCTTTGAGCTCTGAATTTATTTCTACTATTTGTGCAACTATATTGCTGAGACTTTCCAGATCATTTTGTCTTTCTATAAGTGTGTCCATTGTTTCTGAAGTTTTGATTGTTTTTTCTTTATGCTGTGTATTTCCTTGACTATTTCTCCCTTCACTTCTTGTATCGTTTTTTTGGAATTCTTTGCACTGGGCTTCCTTTCTCTGGTGCCTCCCTGATTAGCTTAATAACTAACCTCCTGAATTCTTTTTCAGGTAAATTAGGGATTTCTTCTTGGTTTGGATCCATTGCTGGTGAGTTAGTGCGATTTTTTGGGGGGTGTTGAAGAGCCTTGTTATATCATATTACCAGAGTGGGTTTTCTGGTTCCTTCTCATTTAGGTAGGTTGTGTCAGAGAGAAGGTCTAGGGGTGAAGGCTGTTCTTTTGAGAATTGTCTATTCATGTCCTTAGCCCAATATTCGATGGGATTGTTTGTTTTATTTCTTGCTGATTTGTTTGAGTTCCTTGTAGATTCTGGATATTAGTCCTTTGTTGGATGTATAGATTGTGAACATTTTCTTCCACTCTGTGGGTTGTTTGTTTACTCTGCTGACTTTTTTTTTTTTGTCATGCAAAACCTCTTGAGTTTAATTATGTCACAGCTATTAACAATTCTCAAAAGAAGATGGCCAATAAACATAAGAAAAAATGCTCAACATAACTAATGATCATGGAAATGCAAATCAAAACCACAATCAACTAAAAGAAAAAACAAAAAGAACTAAAAGTAGAACTACCATTTCATCCAGCAATCTCACTACTGGGTGTCTACTCAGAGGAAAATAAGTCTTTATACAAAAAAAAAAAAATACTTGCACACACACGATTATAGCAACACAATTTGCAATTGCAAAATCGTGGAACCAACCCAAATGCCCATCAATCAACAAGTGGATAAAGAAACCGTGGTATATATTTTCAATGGAATACTACTCAGTCATAAAAAAGGAATTAATTAATGGCATTCGCAGTGACCTGGATGAGATTGGAGACTATTATTCTAAGTGAAATAACTCAGGAATGGAAAATCAAACATTGTATGTTCTCACTGATATGCGGGAGCTAAGCTATGAGGACACAAACGCATAAGAATGAGACAATGGACTTTGGAGACTTGGGAGGAAGGTTAGGAGGGGGTGATATGGTTTGACCTGTGTCCCCAACCAAATCTCATCTTGAATTGCACTCCCAAAATTCCCATGTGTTGTGGGAGGGACCCAGTGGGAGATAATTTGAATCATGGGGATACTGTTCTTGTGGTAGTGAATAAGTCTCATAAGATCTGATGGTTTTATTAGGGGGTTCTGCTTATGCATCTTCCTCATTTTTCTCTTGCCACTGCCATGTAAGAAGTGCCTTTTGCCTCCCACATGATTCTGAGGCCTCTCCATCCATGTGGAACTGTAAGTCCAATTAATCCTCTTTTTATTTCCAGTCTCAGGTATGCCTTGGCAGATGAAAATGGACTAATACAGGGGGCAAAGGATAAAAGACTACAACTAGGGTGCAGTCTATACTACTCAGGTGATGGGTGCACCAAAATCTCACATATCACCACTAAAAAACTCACTGATGTAACCAAACACTACCTTGTACCCCAATAACCTATGGAAGAAAAAAAGATTTAAAAAGACAGAAAAAAAATCTTTCTACCTACTAGAGGCTTATAGTCTATTAAGAGATAGGAATTAAACTAACGACAAGCAATTTAAGGGAAATTATAACACTGAAGAAGTTCTGCTTGGATGGAAGTAGGCACAAATGTCTTGGGAAGCCCTCAGAATGGCCTTCAGAGCTCAAATTAGGAAAGGTGGTAAAGGATACACTGGGTAATTGATGATGGAGTTACTATGTCTAGAGGCAAAGGGGAAAGTAATCCAAGTAGAGATCCACTATGTGTAAATGCCTGGAGATGAGAAGGCATCATTCACCTCAGAGGTAGCAAGAAGCTAACTGTAACTGTGGTTTAAAGGGCCAAGACTAAAAGGGAAGAAGCTATAACGGTCAACAGAAACCAAACTGTGAAAGGCCTTGCATGCCGTGCTAAATGTATCTTTGACCCTAAAAGTGGTGACGGTCATGGAAATACATTAAGCAGAAAAATGACATGACCAAAATTGGTTTTAGAGAGATCTCTCTAATAACACAGTAGAAGTAGCTAAAATTGTTAAATAGGTGACATTTGAATATTCTTCCAGAATCTTTTCCTTCCCATCTTTCTCCCTGACTTCCTGCCTGCACAGCAAAACTGCTTAGGATGGAAATAATTCATAGTAGGGTGCAAATGACTGATAAGACGTAATCAGTTATGTTTTGATAAGAGACAAAATCTTAAGCAAAGGAATGAATTCAAATGTGGAATTTTTTAAAAATCAAATTAAATTGATGGGATAAGTATCTGTGAAGGAGAGACCCCATTGGCATTTCCCAAATCGCATTTTAGGAATTTATCTGCCACTTGTCTCATTAGCACAAAATCTCATTCTCTCTCTCTCTCTCTCTCTCTGTCTCTCTCTCCCACCCTCCCCCTTGTCAAAAGTAGGAGGTGGGAGGATAAGAGGCAGCAATGCTGGAGAACATATACTAATCCAAATGGATAGATTTCACTGATCTTCCTAATCAAAGAACCTAAGGCCCTACAAGAGTTCAGGTTCCCATCGAGACACACAAATATGTTAGTGAAGATGTAGAAAAACAGGCACTTTGAATTTTACTGGTAAGACTGTCAACTGATGCAACTTCTATAAAAAGCAATTTGACAATATCTATTAGAATTGAAAATGCATATAAACCTGTCCCAAAAATTCTACTACTATAAATTTTCACACACACACACACACACACACACACACGCAGGCACAGCTGCAAAATCATAAGATTATTTATTACAGTATTATTTATAATATCACTAGATTAAAAACAACCTAAATATCAAGTTGAAACTGTTTAAATAAATTATGACATATACACAAAATGGAATACCATGTTGCTATAAAAAAGACTGAGGTAATTCACTATATGATATGTAAAAATATCTTCACTATATAGCATTAAGCAGAAAGCAGAAAATGCAGAACGAGTACATACACTAACTAGTATTTGTCTACAAAAGGTATTGGGAACAGGAGGAAAGTGAATACAGTACATATATTTTTGTCTGTGCATGCATAAAACAACTGCAAGTATACACAAGACAACAATAACTTTGATTGCCAATAGGAAGGGGAAAATGGGTTGCTGAGGGAAGAAGACTTTGCTGTATTCCCTTTTGCACCTTCTGAATCATGTAAATATACTACTTCTTCAAAACTAAATAAGTTACAGGAAAAATGATGTCCCTGTTCTTGAATAGCTCACAGTCAAGACAGATAAAAAATTACTGTACAATAGGGAAGAACTAATTAAAATTATCTAATAGGCTACAACACAGAAGCAAGGAAAAGGTTAAAAAATTTCTCTGGGCCAGAGAAAATACAAATGGAAATTATCTTATTCCTCCCATTTCAGCCAACATTTCTGTGGACCCAACAATCCTAAAGGCCCATGTACTACAAGTCTATTTAGGTCATGACTCTTAGCACCCAGAGGGCTCTTTGTCCATTGCCCTTACCTTACAGATGTATAAAGCTGGACCCCTGCAGGGTGAAGGGACTTGCTTTGAGCCACGTAGATGATTGGCAATGCCCCAGTTCTGAGCCCACCATGGAGTCCCTTCCTGTAGCAGACACTGACACAACCACACATGCAGTGACTTGGTAGTGCTCTGCATTGGCTGAGACACAATTTGGTCTGTGGAGACTCTGCCTGCCAATCCTCTTTGTAGGCTCCGACAACTTGTACACCCACAAACCAGTTAGATGTTGCCCCTCCCTCCTTAGGGGCTCAGACTAAATTAAGCAAACTTCTCAGAAGAGGACATAGCAATCATCAGCCTTTTCCTTCCAGGAAGTGCTCAGCATAAATGGAGTCCATTTGGTCTTTGCCACCTTGTCAGACCAGGATCACAATCATGGTTGGACCTTTCCATTTGCTTCTTATGCATAACAAGCCTTGTGGCCCACTGTGCAGTTAGTAAACTGAAATTTCAACATGTAGCCAGTAATCTTGCTTTCAAGGAAACAAAATAATTGCTTATCAACCTGTCATTCCCAGGCTCACTCCAGTGTTTAATTTCTCTCTAGCAATAAGGCAATTTGTTTTCAATTGCAAGTCCTTGCACAACCTGGCATGCAATAGAAAGCGAGTATGGCCTTCCATACCTCATGGCTTTAGAAACAGAATAGTGCTTAGCCTAAGGCAAGCTAAATTTCATCATGATTTCAGAGCCCTGGCTTGCTAACATTTCTTTAGTTTTCCACTGAACTATTCTTCCTGTTCAGGACCCTCCACCTGCTCCCACAACTCTACGCAGTTAACCGTTGGTCTGTCCTCTGCCCTCATCATCAGGCTCTTTATTCTTCTTGTTTCTTCCTCTGCACTTTAGAGCAGCAGCCCAGTCTTAAAAATAGGTCCCCCCTTGATCTTGCCTTCTCTTTCATCTCTGATGCTATTCCTTTTTCCCTTTCACTTCTAGATGCCTTTGGAATATGAAGTGGAAAAAAATCACGCTTCAGCAAATTTAATAATAATAAAAATATAAATGACAAAAGTAACAAATATTTATTGATCACTTACTTTGTGCTAAGCACTGAGATAAATAACCTAGCATGCATGACCTCTGAACGAACAAATATTTTGTTTTGCAAGCTATGTTTGTCTCAAATAATGGTCTGCAGAAACATAGACTATGGTTGGTTTCAATACAATCCATTCTCTAAAACGACAGGAATCAATTGTTTGACCATATAACCACTTTCAAACAGCCCTTGACTGTGTGACAGCCATACTCTAGAACCAAACTATCTGGCTATATGATGTTTGCACTATTGCAAGTAGTGGGAGGATAGATGACCACCTCTCCCCTTCTACCCTAGGGAACCATGGCAAAGCTATCTTAGGTCTATTCTTATGCCACCACAACTGAAATTTCAACATCTCTCACCACAACCACATCACTCCTACTTGAAAATGCGACCCAAATGTGAAGCTACACACCACCACTACCCAACAGCCCCAGTATTAAAAGATAGGAACAGAAAGAAATACACGAAAAAGGGAGCTGAAAGTCTCTCACATGCATCTACAAAGTTCTTATTAAATCCAATAGCCTGGGATGGAGACTTTTAATAATGTAATTATAAGGAAATGCCACTAGAACATCGAGATAACTCAGAAGAGTTTGTGATTCTATATGTTTTGTGCGCCCACTTTTCCCTTTTCAAAATGGTTTGGTCGCTGAATACTTAGCTAACCATTCTATAAGATAGCATCTGAGCTTGGTCTCCCTGAAATCTTTCTCCTTTCTAATCATCTTCCTCTCACATACTATAATAGTAATATTTAAAATGTCCTGTCTGAAAAAAAAATTGAATTAAGAAACAGATATATCATCACTTATCTATGCTGCCCACTAATATATCACAAGACCAACAGGTGCTGAGTAAATATACTTTAACAAATACAGAAATTATTTAGTGACCAGGAAAAGCATAAAACAGGAAGCTTATTGTTGTCTATCAATCAACATTTTTTTTTTTTTTTTTTGAGACGGAGTCTCGCTCTGTCGCCCAGGCTGGAGTGCAGTGGCGGGATCTCAGCTCACTGCAAGCTCCGCCTCCCGGGTTCACGCCATTCTCCGGCCTCAGCCTCCCGAGTAGCTGGGACTACAGGCGCCCGCCACCTCGCCCGGCTAGTTTTTTGTATTTCTTAATAGAGACGGGGTTTCACCGTGTTAGCCAGGATGGTCTCGATCTCCTGACCTCGTGATCCGCCCGTCTCGGCCTCCCAAAGTGCTGGGATTACAGGCTTGAGCCACCGCGCCCGGCCTCAATCAACATTTTTAATTTGTTTTTTGGTTTTGTGTTTTTGCTTTTTAAATGATTCTTCCAAGTTGTCAGGAATGCAGTATATTGAGTGCCTTTGTATTATTGTCAAGAGAGAATTTGACAACATTGCTTTTCAAAGAGTCCTTTCAACTTTAGAAATTAACCCTATGATATGGGTTATATGATAGCCTTGATATAAACAGAAAAATATCTTATTCAGAAAATGTTTCCAAAATGTGAAAATACTAAAGTTCAGCAATAATCGAATGTTGAGTAACTCATGGTACAAATCACTGAATGAAACATTATGTAGCTATCAAAAATGATCATTAGGGCCGGGCGCCGTGGCTCAAGCCTGTAATCCCAGCACCTTGGGAGGCCGAGACGGGTGGATCACGAAGTCAGGAGATCGAGACCATCCTGGCTAACACGGTGAAACCCCGTCTCTACTAAAAAAATACAAAAAACTAGCTGGGCGAGGTGGCGGGCGCCTGTAGTCCCAGCTACTCGGGAGGCTGAGGCAGGAGAATGGCATAAACCCGGGAGGCAGAGCTTGCAGCGAGCTGAGATCCGGCCACTGCACTCCAGCCTGGGCGACAGAGCGAGACCCCGTCTCAAAAAAAAAAAAAGATCATTAGATTTATACAATAACGTAAGTGAAAAAGTAACAAAAAACGAAGACTGTAATAACACTCACGCAAAACAAGCAGATACTTGTGCAAAAAATGCTAACAAGGGGAACTAGATTTGAATTTTGGCTCCCCAGCTTATTAACAGTGTGAATTTAGATGGATTAATCTCTATAGCTCAACTTCCTCACATTAATTACAATGTAATAATAATGATAAAAATAATAACTTATTTCAGAGGAGTATTGTGGGGAGGTAAATGAGTGTTGTGGCTGAAATAGGATAAGCACTCAATAGATATGATTAATATAGTGATTATTATGAGGGTGATGGAACTATGGTGTTTTGTTTCCCAAATCCTCAATGATGTGTAACATTAATATACATGGTGATGGCGATCTCTTCATCTCTCTACCCAGTCTTCTGTAAGAAATATCTGAAGCTGGATCATTTCAGCCATTGTAGTCTCACTCTCTCTTCCTAGGAATTCCCATAGTGCTTCGTATTTGAAATGATTGTTCAGTAATGTTTTTATTTTTCCCGGAGTACATCACTACCTTTTATACATACATGCTCATCTCCAATCCCCTGACCATGGCTTTCAGGAAAGGGGCATCTTGAGTCCCTCTCATGAGTCCTTCAGCACGCAACCAAATGTATCTCAATAGGTTAATTTAATTTTCAAAACATGTTGATTTGGCAATCATATAGATAAAAGCATGTAGAGTATCCAGAATTCCAGAATTCCATAAATGTTAGCTCTTTTTCTGTTTTGTTTGTTTGTTTTTAACTTTTATTTTAGGGTCAAGGGTACATGTGCAGGTCTGCTATACAGGTAAACTCATGACATGGTTGTTTGAGGCACAAATTATTTCAGATTCTTTCTTAATCAGATTTTATTTCCATAGTCACAAAAGAACAAAAAAATGAAAAAAAAAAACAAAAAAAACCTTTGGCTTGTTTTCTTTGGTTTGTGTTTTACATCCACTTAGTTTTACAACTCAGTAGAGCCTGCAAACAGACAACATTCTTTTTCATAAGACAAACTAAGTCTGTATTTTCTCTGTACAGAAATAAATGTAATAAGCTAGGTCAGTGGTGATTAATTTCCAGAACAAAGGATATACCAGGTGGAAAGCCAGAGGGTAGGCAGTATAAGACTTATAGGAAAAGAACCCTTTGGAAGGCAGAATTCTATTCAAATTCAATTAAAACTATGCTCTCAATCCAAAGGTAAATGATTCTGCTTAAAGTTTTTTGTGCCCACTATTTCCCTAGGGCAAGAGCCCTGCAAGCAGATACCTTTATTGTGCCAGCTCCTTTTGTATTTTTCACAATTAGCCTATCTCCAATTATATAAACACGTGCACGATGACAGTCTTTGGTTATGGAAGGTATTTACAGGAAAATAAAGGTAACTTTAACTTTGAGAGTTGGTTGTAGGACAAACAAGATTAAAGCTTATATGGATATACAAAATAATAGACTAATGCTATTGTCTGCTTCCCTGAAATTATTTTATTAGAAGGAACATATTAATTATAATGAAAGCCAACTTGGACTCTGTGGGTTTCTAAAGAAAATTCCTTTGTAGCATCACAGCAGGATTTCCTACCATTTTTCTCCTTCTGATGAAATTAACTCCCCATAGTTGGTCAGCAGGATAATCTAATTTTAGCCAATCAGCTTGGGAGCTGCTGTTGACCTCACAAAGGGAGAGAAAGGTATCTGCAGTCATAGCAACCACCCGCTCAGCTCCGATCATCTCTCTGGACCCTTCCGCCTAATGACAGACACCGGCTTGCTTCTTAGATGATTAATCTTTTCCCCTGTGAACCTCTTTGAATACATTAGCCAAACAAGTCTGATAAATTTGTTTATCCCAAGACAATCATTAGAAAATTACCTGCAAAAGTAATTCTCACTAGAGCAGTTTGTGAATGGAAAGCCATATGGCAGATAAAAACAGAAATATGCAATAAAATCTCTTGCTGTATGTCACAAGAAGTTAGGAAACTTTTTCCCCTTTGAACTTTATCATTTTTTGCTAAATCACAAAAGCATATTAGCCTAAAAGTCATTTTCCGTGAGCAAAAGAACATTTATTCTAGTCACTAGTTACTCCTCCAATCAACACTACACGCCTACTATGCGCTAGGCACTGGGGATGCACCAGTGAATATGAGCTATCGCTGGCTTCCACAGTCTCCCATTCCAGTGGGAGGTGACAGATGTAGAAATAGATAATTACAACATATTATAGGGGCAGTAACAGAGGCCAAACTGTGGGCTCTGAGAGCATTGGAAAGAACTGATTAACTGTTTTCCAGAGTCAACTCAGATTTCACTGTAGCAACATTCAGATGTGGCAAAATAGCAGGACTTTTCCAAGAGATAGAATATTCTTGGCAAAGAGAATAGCATTGGAGAAGCATGGACTTATGGACAATTGTGATAGACTCCTGGGCAGCAAACTGCAGCAGCTGGGTATTGGCTACATCTTTTTTTCCAGGACGTTGGACTGAAAATGTGGATTGCAATGGGGTTGAAGTACCTTATAGGATAGCACATTTTAGGGCCTCAAGAAGAGTGAAACAACGGGGATGGACAGCAAGGGCCACTTTGGAAATTCTGAGGTTGAATCAAAAGAATAAAATTGTTGGTGTACTCCTAATGATGCTCCTCATTTATGGAAAGAAAGAGAAGACAGTAAGCCCGTGTGCGGCCACACTGCTAATATGGGCCATTTCCATACGCAGTCACTAGATCCACAACTAAAGGGTCAGTTCCTTGAGTGAGAGACAGGGCTGGGTTTCTGTGTGGTTGGGTGCTCCAAAATGAGAGAAGGTATTTAAAGCAGCTGATAAGAAAACTGTAACTCCTTGAGTAGGGTTATTAGTGTGGGTAGAACCTTACTGACACTATAGGTTTTTATAAACCAACACTAGACAAACTTCACCAAAATCAGGGCTTGAGAGCCAGATGTCTGGACCAGTAGCCAAAGCTGTCTGAGTCCAGGTGGTGATGCTATGAGTGGTAGGACAAGTGGGCCCATGTCAGTTCTGCAGCTATGCTGTGATTTCATCAAGGCAGGCTTCAGAAACACTGACTGGAATGAAAGGTGTCATGTAGGTGAGCCTATCATTGGTAACATTCTCCAAACCAATTCAGGAGCTTTCTCAGGAGATGTGCTCTAGGTCCAGACTGCCCAAGCCTGAGAATTTCTACATCTGCAGGTCTGTGTGAGGATTCCAGTCCAGGTTTCTAATTTTCTCATGTCTTGCAAGAAGGATGTTGCCCACCACAAATCTGCTCCACAGAAGCCTCAGAAAGGAGCCAATCATTAGACTGAGGAGTCTCTATTTTCTATATTTGCCAATTTTTTGACAGTGAGCATGTATTAGTTTTGTAATGAAAACGTATTTTTAAAAGATAGAAATTTCAACATAAATTACCTCAAAAGCTGTTCTTCTGTAATAGCAAATACACAAGTTGGACATAATTATCAGAAGCACTTACACAATCATCTGCATGAGGCTGGGCATGGTGGCTCACACCTGCAATCCCAGTGCTTTGGGAGGCTAACACAGGGGGATTGCTTGAGCCCAAGAGGTCAAAACCAGTCTGGGCAACAGAGTGAGACCTTGTCTCAACACCCCCCCAGCCCCCACCAAACATCTGCACTATACCAGCCCCTGTGCCAAGCCCTTTACAGACTTGAGTCATGTAATCCTCATAGCAGCCCCTAGAGAGGGACTCCATTTTACCAAAGAAGAAACAGCATTGGAAATGTACAACTGAAAGAAAGAAAAGGAAGGAAATAAAAAAGGAAAAAAAAAGAAAAAAAGAAAAGTTTTGTCAAGATTCCAGATAAAGAGAATATTGCCTGGAAATTAGGTTACTACTAAAGACTATTTTATTTTTAGTTTCCATACAATGACTATATCCTGAGCACCTGTATGTCCGGCTCTGGACTACAAAAAGAAACAGGTATTCTGGTGGGGAGGCAGGCACATGGACAACTAAGTATAAGATGACGTGGTATGTTCCTTTAGAGTGGGCTATGCAAAGTGCAGATATTAGCCCACGTGTACTGTGTCTGAGGAAGCAACAGCTCCACTTCACCGTGTGCCAAGCTTCATGCTTGAGACCTGATAAATAGTACTTCAGTTATACTGCATGACAACCTCAAGGGGTGCTATTTTTCTCTGACATTTTATAAATTAGGAAAATCGAGCTAAGAGGTTATAGAGCTTATCTAAAGTCATATAACTATTAAATAATAAATCTAGAATTTGAACCCAGATCTATGTAATTCTAAAGTTTGGGTGCTTTTCACTATGTTGTAAAGTTAGAAAAATACACGCAAGGCTGGGTGTGGTGGCTCACACCTGTAATCCCAGCACTTTGGGAGGCCGAGGTGGGAGGATCACGAGGTCAGGAGTTCGAGACCAGCCTGACCAATGTGGTGAAACCCTGTCTTTACTAAAAATAACAAAAATTAGCTGGACATGGTGGCATGTGCCTGTAATCCCAGCTACTTAGGAGGCTGAGGCAGGAGAATCGCTCGAACCCAGGAGGTGGAGGTTGCAGTGAGCTGAAATCGCGCCGCTGCACTCCAGCCTGGGTGACAGAGCAAGACTACGTCAAAAAAAGAAAGAAAGAAAGAAAGAGAGAGAGAGAGAGAGAGAGAGAGAAAGAAAGAAAGAAAGAAAGAAAGAAAGAAAGAAAGAAAGAAAGAAAGAAAGAAAGAAAGAAAGAGAGAGAGAAAGAAAGAGACAGAGAAAGAAAAGAAAGAGTCAAAGTCCGTTTCACAAATTTGGGTTTTTTAAGATTGGACAATCAACCTGCATTTAGAAACAAATTCCCATATTCACATAATGAGGGGTCCTTCCCTAATTTCCTTGTCTTCCCCATTCTTTCTCCACACAAGCAGTCCAGGAGGCAGCATTTTCCAAAGGACAAGGACACAGGAATCTGCCTTGTGAAAGAACATGTGTTTCAATTCCAAAGGATATAAGCTACAAGCTTAATATATATTTTTTTACATATTTTTAAATCTCTGCAGACCCTGGAGATTTGCTGGGTATACCATTCTGCACCCCCTTTTTGCAAAGGAGCTCTCCATCAATAATAATAGGTCCTCTGTCTTTCCCCTCTGAAACCCAGATTCAAACTATTGACCCTAATCTTACCTCTGGAAAGGTAATGCAATGTGTTTTAAACTCAGGGAGACAAGAGGCTATGAGACCTACATGAGAATAAGAAGCCTTCATCGTTTAACCCAGAACCGTCACAAATTCTCAGGAGTATAAGGCCAAAAAAAAAAAAAAAAAAAAAATGGACCACTTATACAAAATGACCTTTTTCACTTCACTGTCTTACATTAAGCAGAGGGAAGTAAGTTTTAGGACAAATCTATCTAGGCAAAATGTCTGAGATTCTCAGTGGGAAATGTGCACCTCTTTCTTTTTGTTCATCCAGACCTTGTTTTCTATGGGAAAAGTCACAAGGCCCCTGGGGCACAGGATACCCCATGAAGATATAGATATTTCAGGAAAGCAGAGCCAGCAGAATGAGAATATTTTGGGCCAGGCACGATGCCTCATGCCTGTAATCCCAGCACTTTGGGAGGCTGAGGCTGAGGTGGGTAGATCACCTGAGGTCAGAAGTTCAAGACAAGCCTGGCCAACATGCTGAAACCCCGTCTCTACTAAAAATACAAAAATTATCCAGACATGGTGGCACATACCTGTAGTCCCAGTTACTCGGGAGGCTGAGGTAAGCAAATCGCTTGAACCCGGGAGGTGGAGGTTGCAGTGAGCCAGGATCACATCACTGTACTCCAACCTGGGCAACAGAGTGAGACCCTGCCTCAAACAACAACAACCAAAAAAAAAAAAAAAAAAAAAGAATGAGGATATTTGGTTCCAGGGCAGTCCTTCTGAATTAAACAAAGGATTTAACCAGTGGTTGGGAATACCAGAACAGGGTTCAGATATCCTGGGACAAAGGATTGGCTGACAGCCTGTGGAAAGCATATTGAGGTCCAGAAAGGACCACCATTTCTAGCAGTGAACTAGAAAGAAAACCAGAGGCCAGGACAGAAACTCAGACAGACCATATTAGTATCTGTAGATCAGTCTCCTGTCTCCTGCTCTCCTACTTTCCAAGGTTTCTTCCAAATCATGTTGCACACCATTTACAGAATTATTTCACTCTCCTGCTCAAGAACTTACTATAGCTCCTTGTTGCCTCCTATTACTGAGGTGCTCATACATCCTGATTTGCTCAGTCTGTCTTACACCTATTATCCTTGTGTAATTATTAATGGCATCTCCTATTGCCCTCAGTAGTGTTCCATTTGGTTAATTAATCATGTGGTTACCATATCTTTTACTTACTTCAAACTTCTCTGCCCAATTTCCCATTCTTTTTTACGCCCACGAGTTCTCAAATAATTCTGCACTCATTTAAAGGGATTACACTGTACATACCATTATAGGTTGCCCCTGCAACTTGGGTAGAACTCTTTACTGTCCTGAGCCATGATTCTTAGATATTCTGGTAAGTTACACGTTTAGTAAATTACATATTCCAGTAAGCACAAACTTGTTTTGGGAGCTGCAATGTTAAACACAGGTGTGGTGGAACCCTGACTTTGCCACTGACAAGCTGTGTGGCTGTGAGCAAATCATATCTCCTCTCTCAAATGTTAGTTTCCATATCTATAAGCACAGAGACAATCATAAAACCTAACTCACAGGGTTAGAAATCAGCTTTAGGAAAAAAGATCCAGGTAAAGTGCTTATTACATCCACACTGGCTAATGGTAATGGTTATCACTACCTCCCACCAACATCCCACTCAGCACAATGCTGTCCGATAGACGGCTCCACTACACACAGTGTCCTCACTTGCAGCAATGATACACTGTATGCCTTGATCACAATTTAGAGTCTTATTTGGCAAATTCTGGTGTCCTAAGTAGTGTTCACCAGAAGCAGAGACTTAGATGGGGATTCTTGTCAAGTGATTTTTTAGGAGTGTTTTCTGGAGAGGGAGCATGAGGGATAGAGGATAGAATATGTGGGGAGGGGAGGAGATATTAAGCAAAATGTGATCTCAGTTTCAGATGACCTTCAATTTGATCCCATCAAGAAACTCTGGAGTTCAAAGTATATTATAATGTTAGCCCTAGCTTTAGCAAGTGGTCTCCATTAGTTTGTAGGTCCACATATCCATGTGGATATTTTCCATGTGGAAAATATCCATGTGGACCTATTGTTTCCCACTATGCCAGACAAACTCATGCCAGACATTTTTCAAAATCCCAGTTTCTTCGTTTCCAAAATGGCAATGATAATACTTACACAGTAGGTTGTTGTAAGGACTTAGAAATAAGATTTTCCTAATCCTGACAGTAAATGGGCACATCTTTTCCTCTCATCAGCCAGATTTCTCTAAGTGTATTACCCATGGTATCTAGGTTCTTATTTACATCTTTGCTCATGATCTTTCTCCTCTCACACTTCCCCCCAACCACGACCCCAGAAAAGGTGCCTGAGCACCATGCATACCACACACACACACACACACACACACACACACACACACACACACACATCCTTCCCCTCAACCTGCACCCACGTATCCTCTACTCTAAGCTTCCCACTTCAAAACCCTGGTCCAAGTCTCACCTCCTTCATCAGCCTAATCAATTTCCTCAAATTGATAATGATCTTGCCTTTCTCTAAAATAGTTTTCCACTTAATTCCATAGAGTTTAACATTCAATTGATTCCTAATTGTTTAGTATTGTTTGGTCTCTTCCAACAAGATTTTAAATTTCTACTCCTCTATCCCAACCCCACCACAGAACTCAGACAAGACCTAGACATCACTTTGGTTAGATTAAGAAGTATTTATTGATGAGAAGGACAATGAAATAACTTGGCTGACCATTTCAATTCTCAGATTCTCAAAGCTAGCAAAATCTTTCCCTGTGATCCAGAGGTGCTCGGCTGACAACCTGAACCAATAGTGCATGTAAAATGAATGATAATGGCTTCCCCTGTAATTTAGCTCCCAGATGAATCTTAGGTGAGATTTTTCCATTGAGTTCTAACAGTTTCTGAAAATTGGTGCCATAGGAGGTGCAAAGTGGAACGCCCAACACAGCTCTGATTATCAACTGCAGTCTATGCATGCATTACAATAACAACAGCAGGGTTAGGTTGCGTTCAGTATCCTGAAATCTCTTATTAAATCAAAGCTTAAGTATTTAACAAGTACGGTGTGTCCTAATTTATGCAATAGATATATCTCTGGAAAGTTAATGTAAATTGACATTTTTGGAGAGAGAGAATCAAATTTTATTTAAAATTCCCTTAGAGTATTCTCTACGTGATGGTATTATGATTTGGGGAATTTTCCTGTAAATAATTATTTATTTAGTTAGTTTTATGTGGAGTTTTTGGTCCTTTCAAATCAGGGTGTATCTATTTTTCTCTCAGACTTTTAGAAAAATAAATGAACTTAGAAAGCTACCATTACTCAGTACTATTCCTTTTTTTGTCATCTTTTCCCCCAATTTAAAATAGGTGATTTTACTTATTTTGAAATATCATCCATTTTATATTATAAAATATCACCACACTTTACAGATGAGAAAATGAAAGTTCAGAGATGTTAAATACCCAAGGTTACAAAGTGTATTCATTTTCTAAGGCTGCCATAACAAAGTACCATAGGTTAGGTGGCTCAAAGAACAGAAATTTACTTTCTCACAGTTCTGGTGTCAACAGAATTTATTTCTCCTGAGATCTCTCTCCTTTACTTGTAGATTGCCATCAGCTATGGACTGCATGTTTGTATCCTTCCAAAATTTATATGTTGAAACTCTTATACCCAATGTGATGGTATTTGGAGGTGGAACCTTTGGGAGGTTATTAGGTTTAGATAAGGTCATGAGGGCAGGGTCCCCATGATAAGATTAATGTCCTTATAAAAGAAGGAACAGCTATCTCTCTCTCTCCCCGCCACCCCCACCGCCCCCATCTCCCGCCCCGCCCCATGCATGCAGGTACCGAGGAAAGACCACATGAGGATATAACCAGGAAGAAGGCCCTCACCAAGAACCAGATCAAGCTGGCACCATCTCAGACTTTCAGCTTCCAAAATGGAGAGAAATAAATGTTCGTTGTTCAGGCTACTCAGTCTATGGTATTTGCATAGTAGCCTGAGCTAAGATACCATCTTCTCCCTTTGTCTTCATGTGCACTTCTCTGTGTGTACCTTTGTCCTAATTGCCTCTGTTTACAAGGACACTGGTCATTGGATTAGGACCCACACCAATGATCCCATTTGTCTTTATTACCTCTTTAAGACCTATCTCCAAATGTAGTCACATTCTGAGGTACTGGGGTTAAGACCTCAGCATATGAATTTGGAAGCAGGGACACAATTCAGCCCATTACATACAGCTAATGAGTGAAGAATCAGGAATAGAACACAGCAACCCCAAGACCTAATTCAAGACTCTCTTCCACTGTACCTCTCTGTCTATATGTTTTTCCCAGTTACATGTTGTTTGTGGAATTAACAATAAGGTATCAAGTAAATATAAGTTTTCATCTACATTTAAATGTTTCATCTATAGGCATTTATTCTATGGTACAATGTAACTGAAAAAAGCTTTGCCTTCTACAAAATTGCACATGAAGAGTAATAGAGTTTATGTGGGAAAATAAAGTTAGGCAGACCACTCACTATCTGTGAAACTTTTGTAATAGAGCACTAACAAATACATTAACAGTCTTTTAAAAATCTTCAACAGTTTAATCGCTATTGGCATTTACACCTAGCCTCAAATTAGTCTCCATCATATGCAGCCTTAAACTCCACAGTTTAGGAGTCTTCTTCCAGATGTATGAATTATATAAGATTTGCTTCTAAAAGAAGCCACTTTTATCAAAATTTTAAAATCTATTCCTGAGCTCAGACTTCATAAAGATGTTGTCCTCATATTCTCCCCTAATATTGTTGGTGAGTACCCTGTTCATTGGAACCAGTGAATCTTAAAGTTATCCTAATCTGTAAAGTCCACACATGCTCCTGTCTTCAAGAACTGGTAAAATGGTAATTATCATACTAAGAGCTACCATTTATCAAGCACATCCGATATGTCACACCCTCAGCCAAGTCTTTTACACATTTATAGCCCTCATGACAACTCTACAAGGTAGGCATTTGTATCATTGTTTTTCAGTCAAGAAAACTGAGGCTCAGAGAAGTGGTGAAACTTTTATAAAAACACACAGACACCCAACCTAAATCCAGAAGTTTATAGTAATCTGTGTTAATGGTCATCCTGTTAATGAAGACCCGTTATTTCAGGCATTTGTTATCTTTTCCATTTGTATTCTATTGTATTAACCTTCCCTCACAATCCAGACTTCTCTGCATATTTGATGAGCATCATATTTGCCACCATTAAGTCATTAATAAAAACACCAAACAGAGTGGGATCAAGATTAGACCCTTCCCTCTTCTAAAGAATTTCTCATGGTCATACAGGCATGGTGTTAATCCATTCCACTCTTCTACCATTTCATCTGCACTGGATAGCCACAGGTTTTCACAGGCCTATCATCTTGCTGAGATTAACATACAGTTAGTCAATGCATTTGGTTCTTCAATCAAACCAATAAAAACAAATGTCTCTGCTTTTCTTTTAGGCACTTACAACCATCAGATATATAATTTGTTTTCAATTATTGCCTAAGATCAGCATTAAAATTTAGTAGTCCAACTTTTTCTTCTTTTGATAACATCAATAGCATCACTTCATTTCCTATCTACTGTCTCCACTCACATTGTCTATAACCTTTTGTTAAGTTTGAGCACTGAATTGTTCATTACATCTGTAGACTCTGGACATATCCTACATACTTCACTCAAAAATGGAGGCATGACTCCATGTGAAACTATGGATTTATTTAGATGTAAAATTCTTATTCTGTCTTAGTCAAATGTATCCTCCTAGAATGTATACCCTACATTTTAGAGTCTAAGACCATGCTACTCAACATAGAAAAAAGTACTTGAATACAACTGTCTTCCTTCCACCTTCTACTAATATTACATCCCAAGCTATACTTTTTTTCTTCTTTCTTTGAATATCCTTTTTGTAGTCTTTGGAGTTTCATGAGGTGCAGGGCATTTTAAAATTAACCCTTCTTGCCGGGCATGGTTGCTTACGACTGTAATCCCAGCACTTTGGGGAGCTGAGAAGGGTAGGTCACCTGAGGTCAGGAGTTCGAGACCAGCCTGACCAACATGGAGAAACACCTTCTGTACTAAAAATACAAAAAATTAGCCAGGCATAATGACGGGCGCCTGTAATCCCAGCTACTCTGGAGGCTGGGGCAGGAGAATCGCTTGAACCCAGTAGGCGGAGGTTGCAGTGAGCTGAGATTGTGCCATTGCACTCCAGCCTGAGCAACAAGAGTGAGACTCCATCTCAAAATAATAATAATAATAATAATAATTCTATACTGTTTTAGCAAACACTATCTTGGTTAAATAGCACATTAGTAGTCTAGTCATATTTTTAACTCAACAAAAACATTGTAAACTCTAAAAATTTGGGGATTTAAAATCAAAGCCACAATGAGATACCATCTCATATCAGTCAGAATGGCTACTATGAAAAAGTCAAAAAATAGATGCTGGTGAGGCTGTGGAGAAAAGGGAACAATTATATACTGTTGATATGAATGTAAATTAGTTCAGCCACTGTGGAAAGAAATTTGGAGATTTCTCAAAGAACTTAAAACAGTTCTATCATTCAACCCAGCAATCCCATTACTGGATTTTACCCAAAGGCAACAAGAGCAAAACTCCACCTCAAGGGAAAAAAAAAAATTAGCCAGGCATGGTGGCATAGCCTTTAGTCTTAGCTACTCGGAAGGCTGAGACAAGACAATCACTTGAACCCAGGAGCCAAGATCACACCACTGCACTCCATCTTCGGCAACAGAGCAAGACTCTGTCTCAAAATAATAATAATAATAATAATAACAACAACAACAACAATAATCAGAGATTTTTAACTGGGTAAAGAAGGAAATTGTCTTCCATGAATTCATACAGGTTGGTTATAGCGTCTTCCTCTATGATTTTTTTAAATAAGAGTTGGGGGTTCACTAGAGAGACACAAACAGGAAAATCTGACCTGATTTCAGAAACCACACTATATTTTTTTCTGATCATATTAAAAAATCAAATTGTCTATACTTTGCTTTCATTTTCACTAAGAAATATTTTTCTTTGACAAAAGTGACTCAAACTTTTTATGAGAGCTGAGTTAAGCAAGAAAATAATCTTTTAGTTATTAAAAAACACACCATCAGCTGGGCGTGGTGGCTCCTGCCTGTAATCCCAGTACTTTGGGAGGCCGAGGATGGCAGATCACTTGAGGTCAGAAGTTGGAGACCAGCCTGGCCAACATGGTGAAACTGCGTCTCTACTAAAAATACAAAAATTAGCCAGGCATGGTGGCATGTGCCTGTAATCCCAGCTACTCGGGAGACTGAGGCAGGACAATCACTTGAACCTGGGAGGTGGAGGTTGCAGTGAGCCAAGATTGTGCCACTGCACTCCAGCCTGGGTGACAAAGCAAGATTCTGTCTGGAAAAAACAAAAACAAAAACAAAAACAAAAAAACTTGCCATCATTCTATGAAATGTGTTAAAGATGGGAGAGTAAATTAAAATTTATGTTCTCCAATAAATTTGAAGGATGCTATTCGAGGCCACAGCCTATTTGCTCATCAACATTCCCATCTAGACCTGAAAGACTATCATATTGTCAAGAAGACACCACCTTTGGGAATCAAGAAGACACTAACTTTGGGAATTCAATGACTAATTGAAGCCAAAGACAAATTCAGGCTCTCATATTGCTACTCCCAACTGAATTTCTGAACTTTTCACAATTGATGAGTGAATCTAAAACATTCCAGGTTGATTCACATAGTTTGCTTGATATAACCTGTGAAAGACTAGAAATAGAAAGTTAACTCTCCCCCACCAGATTGTAAACCCTATGAGGGCAAGCCTTTTGACTCATTTATGGCCATGTCCTTTGTGCCTGGCATGAAGTGTGAGAAAACACTTATTGAACTAATAAATACATGCATAACTTTTCCTTGTACGCTTGTATATTTCATTTGTAGCATCTAGGCTTCCACATCTAAAATCATTTAAAGGTTTTTTTTTTTTTTCTTTTTTGCGATGGAGTTTCACCCTGTCACCCAGGTTAGAGTGCAATGGCATGATCTCGGTTCACTGTAACTTCCACCTCCTGGGTTCAAGCAATTCTGCCTCAGCCTCCCGAGTAGCTGGGATTACAAGCATAAGCCACCACGTCCGGCTAATTGTTGTATTTTTAGTAGAGATGGGGTTTCGCCATGTTGGCCAGGCTGGTCTTGAACCTCTGACCTCAGGTGATCCACCCGCCTCAGCCTCCCAAAGTGCTAGGATTACAGGCGTGAGCCACTGCTCTAGCCTAAAGCTTTTTTTTAAAGGCAGTCCATATCTGCAGCCAATTGATTTTCAACAAAAGTGCTAAGAACACACATTGGAGAAAAGACAGTCTCTTTAATAAATGATGCTGGAAAAATTGAATGTCTACATGCAGAAGAAAGAAACTAGATGCTTTCTTTTTATAATATACAAAAGTCAACTCAGAATGCATTAGACTTAAATGTAAAACCCGAAACTATGAAACTACTAGAAGAAAATAAGTGAAATGCTTCACAACATTAAATTGGGCAAGGAATTTAAAAACAAGACCTCAAAAGCACAGGCAACGAAAGCTAAAAATAGATAAAAGAGATTATATCAAAAAGCTTTTGCACAGTAAAAGAAACAATTAACAGAGTGAAGAAACAACCTGTTTACAAACTATACATCTGACAAGGGGTTGATAACCAGAATATATAAGGAACTTAACAGCAAAAACAAATAAGCTGATTTAAAATGGACAAAAGACCTTAATAATCATTTCTCAAAAAAAAAAACAGCCAGGTGTGGTGGCTCATGCCTGTAATCCCAGCACTTTGGGAGGCTGAGGGGGGCATATCACAAGGTCAGGATTTCAAGACCATCCTGGCTAACACAGTGAAACCCCGTCTCTACTAAATATACAAAAAATTAGCCGGGTGTGGTGATGAGTGCCTGTAGTCCCAGCTACTCAGGAGGCTGAGTCAGGAGAATGGCGTGAACCCGGGAGGCAGAGCTTGCAGTGAGCCAAGATTGCACCGCTGCACTCCAGCCTGGGGGACACAGTGGGACTCCATCTCAAAAAAAAAAAAAAAAAAAAAATACAAGTGGCCAACAGATACATGAAAAAGTGCTTAGCACAACTAATCATCAGGGAAATGCAATCAAAACCACAATAAGATACTGTCTCACTCCAGTTAAAATGAGTATTATCAGAAAGACAAAAGAAAATAAAGGTTAATGAGGATGTGGAGAAATGAGAACACTTACACATTGTTATTGGGAATGTAAATTAGTACAACCATTTTGGAAAACTGTATAGAAATTCCTCAAAATATTGAAAATAGAACTACCATATTATCCAGCAATCCCACTACTGGGTATATAGCCAGAGGACATGAAATTAGTATGGCAAAAAGATATTTGCAATTCTATATTTATTGCAGCACTATTCACAATAGCCAAGATATGGAATCAACCTGTGTATCCAAGAACAGATGAATGGATAAAGAAAATGTGGTATATGTACACAATGGAATACTATTCAACTATAAAAAAGAAGAAAATCCTATCATTTTTGACAACATACATAAAGCCAGAGGGCATTATGTTAAATATAACCCAGACTCAGAAAGACAAATATTACATCATATCACTCATATGTGGAATCTAAAAAGAAGTTGATATCATGCAAGTAGAGAACAGTGGTTACCAGAGACTAGGGGAAGGGATGGGGGGGAAAATGGGGAGAGGTTTGTCAATAGGTAAAATGTTATGATTGGGTAGGAAAAATTAGTTCTGGTGTTTTATTGCATAGCAGAGCGACTATGGTTAGCAGTGAGATATTGTATTACAAAATGGCTAGAAGAGAGGCTTTTGAATGTGCTTATCACGAAACAATAATAAACGCATGGGGTGATGCATAAACTATCCTAACTTCATCATTATACAACAAATACATGTGTTAAAACATCAAATTGTACCACATAAATATGTAAGATTACAACTTCATTAAAAAGTAAATAATAAAGGGAGCTCATAAGTAAGAGCAGAGAAGAAGGGAAAAGGGAGATGTTCCCAGCACATCAAAATAGAATCCCAAAATCCAAATCAATGTGTAATGAATGTCTACTTTATAAAATGATTGAGGTTCTGCCTAGTAATGTTCGATTTCAAGATGTGCACATGAGAGTTCTTAAAATTATCTGGGCAATTATCTACCTAATCAAGCCCTGACAAGACCAGGAGTTGAATGAGTCAGAAACACAAAGCAAACCTGACTCATGGGAAGGTCATGCCCATCTACCGCTACCATTTCTCTCCTTACCTGACATTACCCTTCCACTTTCAGACCCCTTGCCAACTCCTGCTACTCTCTCTCGGCACTCACTATTGCATCCAAAGTGTCAACGTTTGGCTTGGTTTTAGGTCTCTGTATTTCTCCTTTCACCCCACCCGTGACCTTTTGATCCCTACATGTAGGCTTGGTTCCTGCCTCCTATTCCTGGGGTCTCAATTACAAAAATTCCAGGACAGATCTCTTCTTAATGTTCTGTCTATAAGCCAACAGTAACTTTTGAAAGATTATAAGACCATACAGCAATTTTTCTCATCTTTATATCTTTGATAAAGTCATCAACTACATGTACATATGAACTTGTTGGTATATGTGTGAGCATACATGCCAAAATATACACATACATATACAGAAACATACACACACACTTTGCATAACCAGATACTAGAAGTTTACGTGTAGGTTGCAAGTTCTATAATAAACCATTTTCTGATATCAAATGTCTAAAAATATTAAATGACCATTTAGTTTCATGGCACAAACTTGTGATCATTATTATTCATGTTGGTGAGCCTATGACATTGCAAGATACTAATGTACTTTCTGATATAGCAACAATTTAGTCATTTCTGAGCAGTTTCAGTAGTCAATGGATTTGAACTGAGTGAAAGCTGATAATTTCTACCTAAAGGATGCCAACCTGGCTAATTTCATCTGGCACTGGCTTGGTGACCAAATGCCCATTTGTTCTTGAGGACTGAGGTTTTTCTTCAATGACACCTGAATGGGGTCTTTAAGTCATTTCTAAAGTAGAGTTTACTACCAAAAAAAAAAAAAAATGGAAATAATCCTTGGCAAGTTAACTTAAGTTCACTCATCTATCTGTGTGTCTATTTTCTATGCATTCATGTATGACTTATTATATGCAAAGATTTGGAACTGCCTGGCACATTATAAGTGCTATATAATTGCTCATTATTATGATGTGGAAAGAGCATCATGGCCAAGACAGACTTACAGTGTTCTTTGGATAATGACGCATTTGCCAATGCTTGGGGTCTCTCCTCTTGTTATCTGCCCCTGTATCATCCAGCATTGTCTCCTTTTTTATTTCCATGTTACTTGATCTGTGTTAATCTCGTCTTCTGAATCCACACTGAAATGCTAACTGGAAAACCAAAAAACATGTAGCACTTCAGGCAAATGCTCAAAATGAAATGAATAAGACATTAAGATTTTTAACCTTAATTATAAGATTTTATTTCACTGCTATCACTGCTATGCAAATTTCTGCAGTCAGAATGAACTCATTTGACACCCTGTAGCAACAACTCTACCAAGACCATGTTGAAAACTTTCTCAGGACACCCTTGCAACCATATAACCAGTCTCCCAGTGACAGTGGAAGTACTATTTACAGTCCTAGGCAGGCTTACAAGGGAGAGAAGAGCTTCCTGGCAAAGCACACACAATTCAAATGCCCTTTTCTCTATAGTGCTTTTCCTGTCTCTCTTACTCCCAAGCTGTGCAACTCAAAGCTATAGCTTGCTATCAGCAAGGTGGCAAAGGGCAGAAAGTGCTACTTCAATTGTTACTTATGTGCTATAAATTGAACAGCTATCAACTGTTTTATTGATTAATGATCGCATCTCAACATCATAATAGGGTCCCAGTAAATACTTATTTAATAAATGAATGAAGGTTGGTAAAGCAGATTTTATTCACCAACACAGCTAATGTATCATTCCTATATAAATGGAATTTTATTGCATGCATCACAACTGCTTTATATTATTTCATGGAGAGAGAAACAAACATTAAAAGATATCACCACCTGAAACAAATATATACATTTATATGTCCCCGACAGGGTCAGTTGTGGAACTGATTTGGTTCAAAGAGAACATTCACACAGAACTCCATTCCAACATGATTTTATTCTACTGTTTAGATTGTTTTGCTTACACCTAAATCAGAGAGCATTTCCCTTCTTCAGCAAGTGTTATACCTTCCGGAACAAATGAAAACATCACCTTGTAACATTTTACCACCATTTAGTTAACTACTGCTTAAACAGATACTATCCAAAATAACTTATTTCCTTTTTTAAACTAAAACAGCAGAAAAAAAATCTGACTTTTGAAATTAGCCAATAAATATCAAAATGTATTTTCATTGGAAAGAAAATACCATAGAATATTCAGCAAATGTTTTCTGAAAGCATAATGTAGCCAGAAAAAAACTTGAAAGGGAGAGTTTTGAGAAAATTTAAAAGCATAGTAAGTCTAATGTTAGTCCTGCCTTCCTTTTCTTCAAATATAAGCATCTTCTTATTTCTTCAAAACTTAAAAAGAAGGCTGGGAAGATTAAGTGACAGAAAGGGACATGCTCCACATTAAGTGACATAAAAGTTGACTTCTAAAGAGTGTAAAGTCTGGGCTTTTACCTAGAAATTCAGAGCTTGGAAACCATTCAGTCAGAGGTCACAGACCTCGGCCAGCATTCAAAAATTACGGATTTCCTGTCAAAAAATAAAAATAAATGTTCACATACACAGCCCCTTAGATTTCTAGTTTCTCCAGACTCACCCCCCAACCAACCCCACCAAAAGGGGGTTCTGGACTCCTCTGATCAGGAGATTTTCTCCCTTTGGGTGGAAGGTTGACATGAGGAAAACCTAGCCTAGGCTTCCCCAGTTATCCTGAGTCACACACATGTTCCTCCTGCTGCTGTGGAAGTAACTAGACCAAGTCCAACTTGTCATTCTTGACAATCTTGAAACTTGGACCAGTAGCAGAATAAAATGCAGATGCAAAGGAATGTAATTCTGTCATTTTGCATTTCTGCTTGTTTATCCATCTTACAATCGGTAAGAATATAAGGCAAATCTGCAATGCCAGAATCTGTTCTTAGCAAAAATGTCCACACTTCAATCTTCCCTTGTATTGAATAATATTCAAATCAAAACAGGGCTTAAAACCTAGATGATGGGTTGATAGGTGCAGCAAACTACCATGGCACATGTATACCTATGTAGCAAACCTGCACATTCTGCACATGTATCCCAGAACTTAAAATAAAAATATCTACCTCAAGAAAAGAAAAGAAAAAAATAAAGTGTTCTTTGTTAGAGTTTGGTTTGCTAGCAAGCCTCAACAAGTTGTAAGTTCTTTCAGAGGAAAGAAATCTATGATGTGATTACTTCACATTGCATGTCTGCATCAAAACATCTCATGTGCCTCATAAATATGTACTCCTACTATGTACCCACAAAGAATAAAAATAAAAATGAGGAGAGGAGAGAAATCCTTATATGCCTGGCCTGGTCATGCCATTATTTCATACCATCCCAGCCCTGAAGGCTGATGAATATTTGAGCATGATGGAGGGCTGATTCTCTGAAGGCACAAGTCAACATTAGAATAAGACAACTTATAACTTTCATGTTAACATATAAGTAAATGCTACATTAAGGCATTGTTTAAGAACATACAAAGGAAGCTCAAAGCATTGAGGTCAGTTCCTAAAATATTCAAATTACATTACTATTTCACAAAATGGGTTTTAGAGCCCAAGGTATTTCAGTAACTGCCTCCTTTCTTTTTACAGCCTACGTTATATCAACCATCAATTTAGGAAGGAAATATTTAAACAGTAAGAAATGAAATGTTTCTTCACCATAATTGATTTTCCTTATTCTTTATGAGGTTAAAATCCCTGATACTTTTCATTTAAGAAAAAAAAAAAAAAAAAAGCAAACTTCTGGTGAACATAAATGTTTTTAAGAACTGAAACCATTTAAATGTAAAAGGGAAATTGCTTTAAAGTAATTCATAAAGACACAAACAAAAATCATAAGTATTCAGAATCTGAAACAAATTCATTTTATGAAGCAAAATGCACAAAATCAAATATCTTTCATAGCAATAAAATATAATTTTCCTTAGGGAGTTTGGAAAATTCTCTCCAAAGTTCTGATTGATAAGCCTTTACAAGAGAAAGACTGCTTTTCGAGGTAGTAAATCGCCTACTGACATATTCTACACAAAGCTTCAGTGTTTAATACCAAGCTGCAGGGATATGAATACAAAGACATCAATTATCCCAAAATAGATTGGGGCAGAGTCCTGTTCAGTTATTAGTTCTTTAAGCTATGTCCACAGGGGACAGGGAGAAATAGAGATTTGGCAATCAGCTGGTTAATTTGATCACTCTAGTCAACTGCACTGTATAATTTAGATCGGAAACATTCGCTGACCTGGTGTTTCTAATTTGGAACATTCATCAAATTAATAAAATAATTGCCAATTCTCAATTGCACTATACCCTGTAAACAGAGTTGTAGTAATACTGGTCAAGTTTTTGCTTACAATTATAAATAGAATTAGACCTTACATTATTTGGGCATCTGTACCTTTTAGACAGTGTTCCATTTTCTACATAGTTCCTCTCCCCTAGCTATGTGCCCACTTTCCTTTATCTACTCCTCTCCACCAAGATGATCTAGCCTCCTAGCATGGGAAGGGAGTGGAGGCCATCAACTAGGAACTCCTTCAGCTCTCCTTCCTCCAACACATACACACAAACACTCTTCGTGGGTTCACACACCTTGACTTCTGTCTCAATGGGAGGGCTATCTGGCTTCCTTTACAAAACCAACTTCTAGCATCTTCTCCAGATTCCACCAGTATTACTTCTCAGGGATCTTGCTCCACCTTCTTTACCGTTTTTTTTTTTTTTTCTTTTGAGACAGTTTGGTTCTACCTCCCAGGCTGGAGTGCAGTGGTGCGATCTCGGCTCACTGCAGCCTCCGCTGCCCGGGTTCAAATGATTCTCCTGCCTCAGCCTCCCGAGTAGCTGGAGTTACAGGCATGCACTGCCACATCTGGCTAATTTTTGTATTTTTAATAGAGATGGGACTTCACCATGTTGGCCAGGCTGGTATCAAACTCCTGATCGCAAGTGATCTGCCCGCCTCAGCCTCCCAAAGTGCTGGGATTACAGGTGTGAGCCACCGTGCGTGGCCCATCTTCTTTATCTTTATCCCTTCCCTTTTTACTGGCTCAGTCAACTCAGCGTATAAACAAATTAATCCTCTTTCTGGGGAAAAAGGCATCTTTGTATACCATTGTTAAAGAGTGTAAATTAGTAGGACCTTTCTGGAAAGCAATCTGACAAAAGACTCCTTTAAAAAAAAATCTCCTTTAAAAAGTTCAGATCTTTCGACCCAATGAATTCTTCTGGGAATCAGTCATAGGGAAATGGTCTAAGATATGGAGCAAATTTAATTTCAAAGGTGCTCCTGGTAGTTTTATGATGGGGACATTTCTGCAGTTTTTAATGTCAGGGGAAAATATTGTCAAGTGAGAATGTCATTCAAGTAAACATTGGAGGCTTGTTTGTCTAACAGATGAGTGCAATATCTGTATATCATAGAGGCTGAAGTGAAGTTGAAGTCCCTCTGCAAATGGCACTACTCAAACATCATGAGCTGATAAGTGTCTGCCTTATTCACTACTCCTTCCCTCAGCAACTATAACACAGTGCACATGGTGGACAACTAATAAATCTTTAATGAATGAATTTATAAAAGAAGTTTTATTTGTGTCTAATTAAATAACTCCATATGGAGAAATATCCAGGGAGCAGTCAGGGAGGAAAGGGATCTAGCCAATTAGATCAGCCAAATCACTCCTGGTGATTAATTTGGGGACAGATGCTATAGCCAAATCCTCTGTACATGCAGAAGCAAAGGCTACAATCACCCATTTGGTCTCTTCTCAACTCAGTGAAAATGCAAGAAAAAGAGTGGAAAGAATAGTTAAAAAAAAAAAAAATGGGCAGCATTGTTTGGATTAGGATGGTTGGACCCTGTGGTTTTAATACTTTCCTGTACTGTCCTGATTTTCTACAATGAATGTGTACTCTACCTATAATTTCAAGAAAGTTTTAAAATAACCCCCTGCCATAACTCCACATGCCCCTGTAGCTATTGTGCCTCTTCTTTTTACAGCTAAGCCTCCTGAAAGGGTCATCTACCTCCCTGGCCTCCACTTTCTCACTCTGAGTCATCTCTTTACCTACCACTGCACTAAAATGGGCATTGCCAGGGTCACCAAAGACCTCCAAATTGTTCAGTCTAGTGGTTAAACCCCTGTCCTCATCTTGCTGAACACTTTGGCAGCAGTTGACACTCCTGACCCCTAAACCACCTACTTGAAATCCTTTCCTCCTTTGCATTCCAGCACAGCACTCCTATCTTTTATCTTTTACTTGCTGCTTTTCTCTTCTTCCTCACCCCACTAAATGCTGGTCATCCCCAGGATTCTTTTTTCATTTATCTTCTCACTATACATTATGTTAAGGGGATTTCACCACACTTTTACATCAACCACCCGAGGTGTTGATAACTCTCTGATCTCTAGATTATTTTAAGCTCTCAAATCATATGTACAACCACTGACTGTATGTCCCACGAAAACCTCATATTGCCATGTCTAAAAGTGAAAGCCTTTCTCCTTCCTATATCACTGATCTCTGCTCATTGCAGCCAATCCAAAAACCTTGGATCCTTTGAGATACCTTGGTCCCTCTCACTGCTTCAATGCATAAAAATAGTCACTAAGGCTGTCAATTGTTTACCAAGTGAACTTTCTTCTGAACATCTTCTGTTTATTCTTGTATTCATTCATTCAGCATTCATTATGTATCAGTAAAAATGAATTTGGTACATCTCTGCCCAGCCTAGTGAAAGGCACAAACTAATAAATCAGATGTGATGGCAAGTTCAATGATGTAGGTATATATATATAATGCTGCAGGGTTGAACAAATAGATGAGTTGGGAGAAGTCTTTCAGCAAAGGATTGCTGAAGGACAAAAGCCTTAGATTCAGTCCGTGATGGTAGGAATGAAGAAGGGGAAAAGGTGGAGCTTGCTGTTATTTTAGATGGTGTTAGGGGAGTGGTCAAGGATGCCTACCAGGTTTCTGACCTAAGAGATTAGATAAATGAACATAACCCCTACTCACCAGGACCACTGAGTTGAAGAATGTAAGAGGAGAAGCAACTTTGGGAAGTAGTTCAGTTCAGAGCAAAGTGAGTATCAGATGCCCATGAGAAACCCAGTGTCTACACATGTATATTTTTTCATTTGTTGAATGAAAAAAATGCAAAGCCAAACAATGTGAGCAATATCTACTTTTTCTGTTAGGAAGGGCAAAAAATAAGAACCTATATTCTTATTTGTTTTAAATATAAATAAATTTGCATTTTTTTCTAATATATCTATAAAGAATCTCTGGGAGGATATATAAGAAACTAACAGCAGTGGCTGCGTATGGAAAACTGAAGGACAAGGATAAGAAGAGACTGTTCACTCTGTTTTGTGCTTTCCCAGTCTGAACTATGAAGGAATTACCAATTCAAAAAATACTTTAAGGAAAAGATAGTGGTCAAGCAGTCTCACAAAACCAAGATTGAAAACTGAAATTGAGAAGTAGGTGACTGGAGCTCCAGGGGAAGCAGTGTGACTGTGAAGTGTGGGGAATGAAGAACCATGGGTCTACAATGGGAGGGCGGAGAGCTCTCTTGCAGTGCATGCATGGAAGTGAATGGACAGAGAAAAAGAAGAGACTGTGGGGGTGGAGCACTCCCCTGTCAAGAGCTTTGATGAGAGAGATGAGAAGAAATTAAACAGGGTGCCTGACTTTTCTTTTCTTTTTTCTTTTCTCTTCTCTTCTCTTCCCTTCTCTTCTTTCTTTCTCTCTTTCTCTCCTTCTTTCCTTTTTCTTGATGATTTTATGCAAAGGGCTGGCATTCTGATTGTTCTTTTTTCAGGTTTAATCCTTATTTTAATAAAGTTTTCAAGCAAAAAGTAAAAAAAAAAAAAAAGAAAGAAAGAGGCTGCCTGGCTTAGCACATTGGTGTCCTAAGCAGAGTTCCTACACAGTCTCTCCTTCTCAATCTGACCTTTCTACTGTTGTCACAGTGACGTCAAGGCTCCCCACCATCTTTGAAAGAACTCCACACTCCTTGGCACACATGGGCTCCTTTACGCTGTGGTCTTGCACCCTGCCCCACCTCTCACTGTTTTTGGCATTTCTCACAGAAAGTTTCCCTCTTCCAGCCAACGTCAAATGAGTAGAAGTTCCCAACATTCCCATGTTTTCCTTTGGACTATGTCACTCTCTTCTTCACCTGGCTCAGAGGATTCAGTCAAAAAACGTCACCACTAAGAGGCTTTCCCTGCTGGCTTCCTGACCTCCAGGGTCAGCAGTCTCTGCTCTGTACTCCAATAACACCCACAGACTTCTTTACAAGGTATGGCTTATTGGTTTAATCATTTTACCTCATCTCATCTCCTTCATTCTGTCACTCAGCAAATATTAAGTGCCTACTGTGTACCAGACACTGTGCAAGGTGCTAGAAATAAAAAGATGGGCAAGATCAGTACAGTTTTGCCCTGAGGATGCTTATAGTACACACATACACACACACACACACACACATATGTGTAATATATATAACATTCTATATATAATATATATACTATTGTATATATAATATATATTTTATTCTATACTATATATTCTATACTTATATATAGTATAGTATCCTATATATTTACTCTATACTATATATACATATATAGCATTTTTATATTTTTATATATATAGAGAGAGAGAGAGTATAGAGTAAAAAACAAAACCCAAATTAGCTACTCACAGAAGGGATCAGTGCTAGCAAGAAAAGGGAGAGGGTAATCTTACAAACTATTTGACAGTAAAAACCCAGTGATGTTTGTAATTAAATTAAGCCTTAACATTTTAAATGTTTAATTGAAAAATTAACATATAATCAGGTGACTTTATATCTAAGTAAATTTTTATTTCAGAAAATAACCCAAGGAAAACAACAATAAAATGTCATATCATAAAGAGGGAAAAGAAAGTATTCGGTAAAAGAAAATAATGTCACTCTGATAATGTCATTTCTTTTAACTGACAATTTTTCTAAACAACTATATAAAATCTGTTAAAAGTTTTATTAAAGCTTGAATATCCTATTGGTCCCACAGAAATACCAAGGTGGAGCCAGGCGAGGTGGCTTATGCCTGTAATCCCGGGCACCTTGGGAGGCCGAAGGGAATGAATCACTTGAGGTCAGGAGTTCGCGACCAGCCTGACCAAAATGGTGAAACCCCATACGTACTAAACACAGAAAAATTAGCCAGGCATGATGGCAGGTGCCTATAATCCCAGCTATTCTGGAGGCTGAGGCAGAATTGTGCTCAATTCTGAGTACAACTGCTTGTACCCAAAAGGTGCAGGTTACAGTGAGCTGAGATGGCCCCACTGCACTCCAGCCTGGGCAACAGAGAGAGACTCTGTCTCAAAAAAAAAAAAAAAGAAAGAAAGAAAAGAAATACCTAGGTGGTCGCTTGATTGGAAGTGATTTCAGTTTCATTAGCTCTTTCATTTGTTAAGCTATATTTTGTTGGAGGTACATTTTTCCCCGCCAACCTCTGGCCCATTGAAGTTTATCTATTACACACACATCTGCCCACTTATTTGTCAAGAAACACAAGCCTAGGAGAGTGTAGGGTGTTCACCCATTCACAACCATCATGCTGGACCCTCCTGGCTTTCTCTCAACTCATTCTCTTTACAGACCCACTCCTGCCTGTGCACCTTGACTACAGGTCCACCTGGGACCTTCTGTACTGGCTTTTCATGCTCAAAGTCTCCTAGTCTTTGAGTGCCCCTCTCCCTCCTGGCTTTTGGCTCTGATTTGCCTCTGGAACACCATGGGAATGTCCTCATCAAAGCATAGCTTCCCCAGAACCCAAACACCAGATCCAACTGTTGCTGAAATCTTTTAAAGCATAGGTCAAGACCTCTGAGAATTTGCTGGTTTGTGAACAATCAGGGCTTCTTGTCCAGGCTGATAAGCTCAGTATATTCTAACATAAAACTAACAAGACCAAGATCACAGATTTTTTTCCCTATACAAGTCAGTCAGCCTTGACCTTGCCTGAGGGACTAAAAGTTTTAAGTCTCCATATCTTCCCTCTGACCCCAATCTGAAGCAAATTTGCATTGGTAGTTATAAAATGCCCTTCCAGGAGCCAGGTGACAGGAGGAAATGAATAGAAGGAAGCTTTTTTTGAGTAGGGGTTGTCAAACTACATGAATTGATTGCTTATTCAGAAACATTCCATTTAAAGAAAACCAAAAAGTGAACTTGCTTGCCTCAGAGTTAGTACTCAGGAGCTAGATGGCCAGGAGTTCTGGTGGGAATCCTCAGTCACAATTTTCCCTCTCTCCCCCACTCCCAGTTTCCCTGTCCCCTTTCACTCAGGTGTCTGCTACTCTGCATAACATTGATAACTTCCTAGGGGGTAGCACAAATTGTTTTGCTTTTAATTGCACATATTTTTCCAAATAAATGTTTGTTAATCTTTTTAAACGATATTCTAGATCCAGACAAGATATAGCTTTAATCTTGGGCAAGCGTTTTACAAATGTGGGCATGACCATGAAGTTGGGAAACCTCTGTTCTATCTTCATGGAATGAATATATGTACCTTTTAACACAAACATTGACTCATTAATTCAACAAGAATTCAAGGTCCATTCTGCAGTAAGCACTGAGCTGACATTAGGGATACAAAGTCAGATAAGACCTGGTCTATGTTGAAATCTGGCTGTTGAAGAACCAGTAAGCTGGCCATGCTCCTGGGCATCTATTTACCTGAAGAGATGTGCATGGAGAACCTGCTTTTCTCTTTAAAAAAAACAAAACAAAACAAAACAAAAACAAAACAAAAAAAAACCCAGTAGTGCCTGCAAGAAATTCCAGAGGAAAAATGAGAAAAAACAAACAGGCAGGGACAACAGAGAGACAGCATGCTATCAGCCCATCCAGCTCTGTCACACAGCCTAGGGAACTGGTTTAGATCCACCATGATGAGGAAGATTATGGAGGGAGAATTTGAAGAACATCACTGGAGGAACAAGCAGGGCAGTTGTGGAGCCCAGGAAACAAAATGTACTGAGAGCTGAGAAGATGACCATTCTTCCCCAGCTCTGTCAGAGACTATGGTGTGTCTTTGGAACCCTAACAGCTCAGCAGAGGAAACCTGTGCCAATGGAGCACTGTCATCACAGCTAATCCAGAGGCAAAGTGACATGATGGGTTACCAGATTGGGAGAGCATGTGCGCACTTGTTCCTATTCTAGAAACCGGAAGAGATGGAGAGGGGAGCTAGTGTCCTATGATCATGTAAGTGGGCAAAAAGGATCATCATAATTAGGTCCATAGTCTTTAAGACCTTATTTATAATCCAAGCCTAATAAGAGTTTGGGTTCATTTGGATTATATTTAAATTATGCTAAAAACTATTTCCATGGAGTTTCACCCTTTGACCCTATTTGTCCCCAGTGTCACTGGATTTTTTAAGTCCAAAATATGACCTATTTAAGGACAAGGACTCCACCTCATTTATCTCTGCAGCCACAATTCCTGCTATACCTCCTGTAATATTGAACAGATGTTGAACGGTCATCAATTACATCAGGTAACATCTACTCCATAGGAAAAATACTACACATGTGCAATTAAAAGTTAACTAACAGCTACTCTTCATACTCAAAAAGATAACCTGTTTCTTAGTTTGGTTACATCTCCACCAATTAACCTTCCTCAGCAAAAATTATGAAAATAACGCCACGTCGAAGAATGCTTTAAGCTGATGGAAATATGTGCGCACATAAAAGAAAGACAGTACATAATAAAGAATGAAGACAGAAAATTTCTACCTTAGGAATGAAAGCAATAAAGCGGCTTGTCCTAAATGCAAAGGCTTCTCCACTAGTACTACCTGATCACTGTCATTGTTCTACCTTTACTATTATCTTTTCTCTGGGAACAACAGACCACAAAATGCTAAGAATTAAAGGAAAAATTTGAGATTATCTAATCCAATCCTCTCATTTTTCAAACTACCTAAAAGTCCTTATAGCTTTAAACTCTAGGGCTCTAAAATTTTGTGATTCTATGAATTAAAAGATTTAGTTTTATATATGTTTTGCAGCATTTTCATGAAAGGAACTATTTAAACAGATTTCTAAAAGCTGCTGAGATTCATATCTTAACAAAATCTTTCAGGTCTCAAAATAATTTCCAGGTAGCAACAGAATTGTAGGGTCAAAAGGCATGAACATCTTAAATTTTAGTTGATATTGTCAAGGGTCCTCCCAAAAAGGTTGCAACAATTTACACAGATAAAGGCAAGCTCTTATTTAATCTGACCTGTCCTATATATGAGAGGAAATAAAAGACTATGACATCAAGTTAATAGCCAATAGGCAAAACCAAAGATATACCAAATTTGTAAACAAAAATAAACCTCTTTATTGTCCCCATTTGTACCCCAATAGAAACTCAAGTGTCCAGGAAAGATGAGCAATGACCCCAAATTGCTTTTCTGGAGAAGCAAGAGAAGGACATGGGAAATGCTCAAATTTGGAGTTACTAAAGCGACTATTGGGAGTGGGATCTGACAAATAAACAACAAAATTTTTTTTTTACTACCTATTCTATGAAAATACATGTGTGCAAAAAATATGAATAAGGAAGGTCATTGAAGCATACTGTGCAATTTAAAAAAAAAAATTGCTTACGGGTTTTTTACTGGGGACTGAGTAAATACATTCCTGATAATGCTCTGCAGCCATCAAAAGGATAACAGTGTCAAGGAAAGATGTTTCCAGTAGATTGTTAAAAAAAAGCAAGTGACAGGACAATTTGAAGACTATGACCCCCTTGCCTATAAATACAACTATTTGAATGTATTTGTGTGTGTGCACATACACGGTTACAAAGAAAACGGCCTAGAGTGACACATGCCAAGTTACCATAAGTGGTGACCTCTGAAGAGGGTAGCAGAGATGAAGTGGGAAAGTTGCATTTAGGGGCTTTTACATTTAACTATATATACTTACCTAAACTCTTGCATATAATTTACTTGTATAAATATTTCATATGTATTATTCTTTTATAAGTATGTATTGCTTCTGTAATTTTTTCTTGGAGTGCCATTAGATGAAATGACAAGATTCTCCCTATTCAAGAGGAAAGAAGTAGTGGGTACCAAGGAAGCTCTTGTTTTTCCCGGGAACACGGGCCAAAGATTTGCACAAATGCTGTTGGGTCCGCACCAAAGTGCTTGCTGATTAAAATGTGTTTGTGAGCTGCCATTGATCATATAATCCAGCTCTCAATGGGATTCAAATATACCACAGCTTGACTCAATTCCATTTTATCGGATATAATTTCACCCCAAGCCAGGAATCCAGGCACCCCTAGAAAAATGTATTAGGCATCTGTGTCTGAGAGTCTGTGCCATAAAGCAAATGCTGCACTAGAATTAGTAGGAGATAAGGAATTATTTTTAAAAGCACATATTGATTTCAAATGGCAGAAAATCTTCCCCCAGAAGAGAACAAGATAAACTACAGCACTGTTTACAGTGAAAATTAATTCTCTTCAAAATGATTTTTTCAGAAAACTCTCCCAGATTCAAAGCCTCACCAACGTCTATGCTTCCCCGTGTCTTCTAGTGAGATCCTGTCTCTCCAAAACAAAACAAAACAAAAAAACAACTTTTTAAATAAAAATAAAATTAGCCAGGCATGGTGGCATGGGCCTGTAGTCCCAGCTGTTGGGGAGGCTGAGGTATGAGGCTCCCTTGTGCCAGGAGTTCTAGGGTACAGTTAGCTATCGTCACACCACTGCACTCCAGCCTGGGCGGCACAGAGAGATCCCATCTCCAAAAAATAAACTCAACTAAAATAAAAAAGATTGACAAGAACAAGTGTTAGTGAGTATACAGAGAAACTAGAACTCACATACATTGCTGGTAGGCATGTAAAATGAAACAACCACTTTGGAAAAGTTTGGCAGTTCTTTTTAAAAGTTAAATACATACTTATAAGCTCTGATAATTCCACTCCTAGGTACCTACCCATACAAAAACTTGTACACAAATGTTTGTAGCATCATTATTCGTAATAGGCATAAGCTGAAAATAGGCCTAAACTGGAAATAATTCAAATGAACACAAAATATGTGGTACATCTCTGTAATGTAACACAGCTTAGCAATAACTGATACATCCAACAACTTGACTGAACCTCAAAACAAATTTTTCTAAGGAAAAGAAGCCAGACACAATACATAGTCTTACAAGTTGTGATTCTATTTATATGCACTTTCTAGATATGGCACAAACTGCAGAGACAGAAATTACATTGGTGGTTGCCTAGATCTTGCATGGGGTGAACACTGACTGAAAACAGGTGTAAGGGAACTTTTTGAGCTCATGGAAGTGCTCTAAAAATTGAGTTGTGGTGATAGTTGCACAAGTGTACAAACTTATTAGAAATCATCAGATTGTTTTTAAAAATCACTTGTTGTGTTCATGTTTCATGCTATCTCTTTGGAGCGGCCTACAGATCAAGAAGAATGTGTTTTAGGAAGTATGGGTTAAGGCAGCCTGAGGTTAATAAACAATTACTGAGTGGCTACAATGGAGTTAGTGCATGAATGCCATTCTGTGTTCATTGCAGCATTGTTTGCCATAGAAAAACTAGAAATAGCCTAATGTCTATCATTAGTATCAGCTGGCAGTTTGTCCATCAACAGAACAACAGATAAGCAAGATGAAATTCATCCATCTTATGAAAGACTATGCAGATGCAGCTCTCAAAATGTATAAAACGATCCCCAAGCTAAGCTGTCAATTGGAAAAAAAAAAAAAAAAAAGCAAAGTCATAGAACAATAATGAACAGTATAATCTAAATCTCATGTACACACTGAATTACAAAAGGCTTACCTCTGGAGAAGATTGAAACAATTAGGGTAGAAGTGAACTTTTTAAAAAGCATGTTTTTCTTTAGTGTTTAAATTTTTTTTACAACAGACATGTACTGCTTCTGCAGGTTAAACAATGTTTTATAGCGCTCTTCTTAGCACTTGACTAAATACCACTTTCTCAGCAATTCTTGCTGCTGAGGAAGCCATTTTCCTTACAAGGAGACCAAAGTAAATGGCTTTGAAGCATGCTAAAAAAAAAAAAAAAAAAAAAAAGACATTGTATCAGCTGGCAGTTTGATGTCCTTGTAGCTTAATAGTAATGATGATAAGGACAATATTCTTCATGCACTTAGTTTTCTGCTATGACAACCCCATGAGGTGATGCTGCCCACTCTTATTTTGGAGGAGACTCTGAGGCTTCAGAGGTCAAAGTCACGTGTCCAGCACCACCCAAGTAGGCAGGGTGGGAGTGAGGTCTGTAATTTTAAATTTGTTGCTTTTATTCATCTGCCCATCTCCTCAAGGATGATGATAAACCTAATGGTGACCCTGAGGCACTGCAGGATCCTGAAGGTCTTCTGAATCATCAAAGAAAAATTTAATTATATTTAGTGAAGTTTGGATTTTACCCATACTTGTGTTCATAATCCCTGGAAAAGTGTTCAGCCACGTATAGCACACACCACCACCCTTGTTAAGAATAGTTGATTAACCAGAATGCCTCTAGCCAAGCTAAAACATGAAGAACTTACTCTAAGTTGATCCCATTCACGATTCGAGTCTTTACTTCCCTCTGAAAGAGAAGACGCCTTGTCTGCCCTGCCCCACCTCCACCCTCACCTCAGAAAGCCAATTCTTTTTTCCCTAAAAACTAGGTCAGGCTTCAGCCTTCCCACAGCCTGGAGGCAGAAGGGTCAGGTGAGGGTTGCCTGAGCCACTACCAGCAGAAGCCTGAGGGTGCCAAGTCCCCGCGGCTCCACTCCTACTGCTGGGGCACCAGTGATCTCCTGGTCACCATGCCCTCACTCTGGGAGTTCCCATGGCCTGTAAGTGGGAACACTCACAACAAAAGGGAAATCAATGAGTAAATGAAAGGAAGTCTGAGCTCAGGCTGAAGGTCGGTTGCCACACAGCTTTCAATTTGGGAGGGGCCTCTTCATGACACCACCAAACTATCCCAGCAAGAGGAATGCTTTTTCAGGGGCTATCAACCCAGTGACATAGGTAAAAACAGACCTGAGTTTTAAATGCAGAGACAAGAGATAAAGCTCTAAGACTAGCAATCAGGTAGTCATGCTGGAAATAGTGAAAGCCCATTTTGAAACCATTTTGAACCAGATAGACATGGGCTCAAACTTAGCCTGGACTCTCACTGGCTGGGCAATTTAGGATAAGTTACTTAATCTACATGCCTCAAGTTCTTTGTCTACAAGATTAAGGTGGGAATAGTACCCACCTTGATAGTGTGATTTAAAAATAACCTACATAAAGCCCCTAGTATCATTTCTGGCACTTAGTCACCACTGTTTCATCTGTCCCAAGAAACACTGAAATAAATGCTAGATTACCCAGGTGCTAGGCCAGGTGTCCACCATGGAAGTCATTAACCACAACAGTGAAATGAAAGAAGCACAATTCCTACCCTTACGTTATTTCTTCTTAAAGGCTTAAAAAAAAAAAAAAAAAAAAAAAAACTCTATTGATAAAAATAACACATGCTCTTTGTGGGCTGGGAAGTACAGGAAAACAAAGAAAACTATCAACTATAATCTTACAATGCAGCTGTGAATACTTTAATTTACTGAATTCAGATCTTTTATCTATACATATTCCTCTTTATGTAAGTGAAACTCATTGCTGCATGTTAAACTGCCTATTTCACTTAACATTTTAACAACAACCAATATCCCAGGCCAATGGCTCTTTCCAGAGCTTGGAGCTTGTGGCTCTGGACTCCCTGCAACTGTAGACAAAACCACATGTTTTATTCAACCCACATGCTAGAACCTCGAAGGGGGAAGAGTTCCAGAGAAACCAGTAGTCATCCCTCTTAAATTCCCTTAACCCCATGATTTTCAGAGAGTTCAAGGTTATTGAGATATATTTCTTTCATTGGCTCTTAACGGTATCCCAGTAGGAGGAAGACATTGGGGGAGAAGGACTTCATTCCTCTCTGATCCCTGGTTCTGCATCTGACCATCAGGCAATGGATGTAAAAGGCTGAAAATGTAAAGCAGGGATGGGAGATTATGTCGATAGAGCAGCTAAAGTAGAAAAGCAAAGATCCTCTCAATGCCTGCAGTTCATACACTGACCCACCTGAAATGGGGCAGGGACAGGAGGTCCAGGTGACAGGCTGCATATACCTCTGAAAGCCTTGACCTCATAGGGAGGCACTCTCTCAGGCTGGGTGAATCATAAAAACTCTTCTAGGAGACTGCAGCCATGAAATTCTTGTGGACTGTGTAAAATAATAATAATGAAGAGGGGGACATTAATAAAAGTTTAAAATTGATGGTATCTTTGATAAATCTGTTGCCTGGAAACCCCAGAAGCCCTTTTGGTGCTGATCTTTAGTGGGGAGTGGTAAAGTTGAGACAGTAGTAGTTGTATATTTGTTGAAAAAATAATAGCCATAGAATATGGTTACAATAATAACCATAGAATCCCTTATCCTTTCATAATGTCTTGGACCAAACATGAAGCCAAAACCCCAAAATATTCACTTAACAACATCTCTGATATTTAGTTGCTAAAACACCAGATTCAGAAGCAGACAAGAAGAGGGTGCTGTTGAAGGTCAGAGGTTTATAATTGGCAGCAAACTTTTAACCACCTGCTACTTCAAGGGAACTGAAGGGTTGGTGAAGAATCAGTGAGTCATGTTGCACTGAGAGCCAGCATGGATAATTCAGGGAGAAATAGACTTACAGTGCAGGGCAGTGTGACCGGGAACAGAGTATCTATCAAGCCATATACCTGACCACTTGCTTCTCAACCCCTTCAATTGGTGATCACTACACTTGGCCAAAGGGCAAAGATGACATTGGGAGAAAATTATTTTCATTGTGTAGTAAACTCTTCTCTCCTGAGTTGGGCAGAATAATAGAATTAGCCTGCCTAGAATATTAATTCATCAATACATGTCATATTGATTCTCAGTTTCCAGAAGGATCAGGGCAGGGATGAGTTCAAGGTTATTGAGACGTATTTCTCTAACTGACTCTTGATGATATCCCAGTGGGAGGAGGACATGGGAGGAGAAAGACTTCATTCTTCTCTGATCCCTGGTTCTGCATCTGACCATCTATCTGAAAATTCTCTTAACCTTGTCATTCTTTTGCGTCTTTCATTTTACAGAACTCAGTGGAGCTGAAGAATGAAGGCACACCTTAGCTCTTATGAATTTTTCTTACCCCCAGTGTTCCTCCCTCCAACTACCTAAATTGGGTCTTTCTTTAAGGCTCTTCAATTAAGTCTCCTTTAAGCCCCTTCTAACCATCTTCCCAGAAACCCCTTCTCCCTCTGAATTACAAGTGCTCTTATTGTTGGTACTATTTAAAAATGCCACTGCCCTGTATTGTTGGTCGTTATGTCCCATCCTTTCACATGGATTAGTCACTCTTTAAAATTTAGAAGCTTTCCTTTTGTTTCTGAAAAATCCCCACAGCACTCAGAGCCTAATAATGTGAGGCTCACTACGACCTCAGAGCCCCGTCGGGGAGCGCTGCCCCACTCCTGATCTCAGCAGGGCCCTGCGCTATCTGTTCTTACCCCTGCCTGTATTTCCCTATCTTCTGCCTCCTAATCTCCAGTCCTAACACCACTCTCCACCCAATACCCAACAGAGAAACACGTTTTTTTTCTTCCAGTGCGCAATTCTCAAATGGCTGGGTCCCCGTATGATATTTGTTTTTTTTTTTTTTTTTTTTTCAGTTTTACTTCATAACTCTCTCATTCCCAAGACACACAGCCCTCTCAGAGGGGGTCTTAGGGTCCAGCTGGGTTCAAGTGCCTGCCATTAGAAACACCACATCTTGGTCGGGTGCAGTGGCTCACACCTGTAATCCCAGCACTTTGGGAGGCCGAGGTGGGCAGATCGCATGAGGTCAGGAGTTAGAGACCAGCCTGGTCAACATGGTGAAACCCTTGTCTCTACTAAAAATTAGCCGGGCATCGTGGTGGGTGCCTGTAATCCCAGCTACTCAGGAGGCTGAGGCCGGAGAATCTTTTGAAACCGGGAGAGGGAGGTTGCAGTGAGCCAAGATGGCGCCACTGCACTCCAGCCTGGCCACAGAGGAGACTCCATTTCAAAAAAAAAAAAAAAAGAAACACTGCGTCTTTCTAGTGCACAATTCCTGCAGCTGAATCTAGTCTACAATGCCCAACTCCTTACTTTGGGTGATTTTTCTCTCAGGAATTTGCCTTTCATCAGCGTTGCCCCAGCCCAGTCTATCGGTTACAACTGTCAAGGTCTGAACCCCAACTGCCAAGAGCGTTCAAATTCTCTCCCATGGTGCTCCTGGGCACCAGGCCAATCACATGGTAAGATGTCAGTTTAGTTGCCTGGGCATTCTATGGCAGTTATATGGAGTTATATGCAGCTTTTTTACTTCCCAGAGGACAGAGAGGACCTTTTGTGGGGGAGACCTAACTCCTCAAGCCAATGAATCAGAATCTTGGTGATGAGATAATCTAAATCTCCTGACCAATAAATGAAGACATTACTGGGAAATTAGGGTAAACAGCTTTTCGGTGAGGGCTCCAAAAGTCATGTACAAGGCAACACAGCCGAACACTTTTTTAATAAAAAGGTTTGCCCCTTTTTAAAACTTAGGGCTAACACTAGAGAGTTTTGTTTGACAGGTCCATTGAGAGATTCTTATTAGCATTTTGTTGCTTGTTAATGTCTGCGTTTGAGAGGCAATGTTGGGTTTTTTTTGTTTTTTTTGTTTTTTTGTTTTTTTTGGCAGAGTCTCACTCTGTCACCCAGGCTGGGGTGCAGTGGCTCGATCTCGGCTCACTACAACCTCCGCCTACTGGGTTCAAGCGATTCTTCTGCCATAGAATCCTAAGTAGCTGGGATTACAGGCATACACCACTACACACGGCTAATTTCTGTATTTTTAGTAGAAACAGGGTTTCACCATATTGGTCAAGCTGGTCTCAAACTCCTGACCTCAAGTTAAATGATCTACCTGCTGCGGCCTCCCAAATTGCTGGGATTACAGGCATGAGCCACGGCTCTCAGTCAAGAGACAGTGTCAGTTCTAACAATTTATGTGCATTTCTGGTCATCCACCCCTCGTAGGTTGCTTTGAACAATTTGGTTTGTCCCCTAGTGATGAGCTGAAGGTTATAACAATAACCAGTCTCCCATATGTTATTGCTGAATAATTCCTTCTTGGTGGCTTCATAATAATAATATACAAAAAAGAATCTATTGTTCTCTTTGGCTCTTTTGAGATTCCTAATATCTCATTACGTCAGGGGAGTCTTTGTTTCCTCAAGGTAAAAAAACAAAAAACAGAAACCCACATATTACTGGCCTTTTTATTTAGCTGTCACAATACCAGCAGTGGGAGAGTCACTATGCAGAAGAAACAATGGTAACATGGATCACTTCACATTGAAATGTGGTACCTAATTATTGTTTTTAGGGGTAGTCTAATGAGTGGTACTTGTAGGTGATTAAACACATTTGAGTTTGGAAGACCATTGGGTTGAGAACCAAGCCATCCTCCTTATCACAGTATGTGGAGAGAGAGAGTTTGGGTACTGCATCTGCCTCAAGAGCCCCATCCCACCCCACCCACAGCGCCTTCTCATGGAGTTTAACAATGACTGAAGATGTCTGAGAAGCCACCCAGTCAAAAGAACCCATTCAAAAAGACATCCTGGATTTGTTGCGTATCATCATGGATTTAGCTTAGCAGCCACTGAGAACAAAAAGGATTTAAGTATATTTATAGCTGATAATCCTAAATTAAAAGGTCCTAAAATATCAGTTTATGAGCTCCTTACCCTAGATCATATATTGTACCAAATACCGAGGACAAAGATAATAACCCTTCCCATCCCTCAGGAAACTTCAACACGCACCAAAGATAGACCCTTACATATTTAACAGAAAAGCACAATGGTGTGTTAAAATTTAGGCATGAACAGATCATAATGGGAGCATAAAGATTGAAATGACTACTTCTGCCCAGTTTAGAGACATTGAAGGAAAAGGAGGAAAAGTTTCCATAGCGTAAGGGGCATTTGAGCTGGGCTTTTAAAGGAGGAGGAAGAGTTTGACAGACAGAGAAGAGAATGGAGCCTCTGGCAGAGGAAACACAAAATAGCAATGGGACATTAAAGTAGGGACCAAATTTGCAAAGCAGTTCCAACATGACCTGTACAATAGTAATCCTGTGTTCATGCTCTTTTACGGTTTGAGTTGCTAGATGTAAAGATAATGTATATTAGACATCTTTCTTCAATCTTGCCAGATCTTGAAAATCAAGTTTGTAACTACATAAAAATTGTCTGTTCCCCAACTCTATGACCTAAATCTTTTGCTCAAATAATGAATACCAATTTAAAGAGCAACTTAGAGAAAGTTGAGTGACAAAGTGAAAAGAAAGTAGTTCAGAAATGGAGTGTGCTTCCTCACCATTATTCCATTTACTCTAACTGCTCAGTCTTAAGCACTAGGACTTCAAAGCTGAATTAAACGTGACTTCTCCCTACTAGGAACCCACAAATAAGTGAATGAAAATACAATGGCTAAGAAGCAAGACAAGCATTTATCTAGTGGATACTGAAGGATTGGAGCTAGTTGATGACAATGTTTTCATCAGTCTGTAGCAGAATTAGCAAATTTATTCTCAGTTTTATCCTTCTTACCCAGAATATATCCTCTGCAATTGCTATGTGCCATTTTACATTTGTAAAGTGACATAGGGTCTGCACATCTCAAACTGAGTTTTAATTTTTAGAAAAGTAAATGCATTTACATTTTCCGCATTAAAATATTTCTTCTCTGATATAGCAGTAGATGGTAATTAGGTTATTTAAATAGCTTTACTAATATGTCACTTCCATGCCGTTCCCCAAAAGATATTTACCAGTTCCTATAAGTGCAAAATGTATGAAAACTTGCAGTCTACACCACACCAAACAAAATGTTTCACTAAATATTTTTAAATTGTGTTTACTAACGATTTTGGAAATATTTCAATTCAGCCATGAAAATAGATCCCTGTTGAACACAGATTTAACAGATTAGGTATTATTGATTAACAGGCTAGAAATATAATTGCAAAAACTGCCAAAGCAGGATTTAAAATAATAATTGTGGAACCCAAAAAGAAAAAGCAGATTATGAAATATTTTGTTTACTGCATGATATGTGGCTAATGTATATTGACATATATACATACAGGAAAAGAACTGAATGGAATATACATATACACATATGTGTGTGCATATTATATGATTTTTTCTTTTTACATGTCTACATTTTGAAATTTCTATATTATGAATCTATAGTTCTTATAAGAAAAATAGGTATTTCTAAAGAAAAAGAAATAAATATTGATTTTTAAAGAAAATACTTATTTAAAAAGTACCATCAGTGTTTTTTAAAATTAAAATTTTAACCCAATAATTTACCTTCAAGACTAAGTGCTAAGGAAACAAGAACCAGAATTAAAATGTAGAATATAAGATTTGTTGGCCGGGCGCGGTGGTTCAAGCCTGTAATCCCAGCACTTTGGGAGGCCGAGGCGGGCGGATCACGAGGTCAGGAGATCGAGACCATCCTGGCTAACACAGTGAAACCCCGTCTCTACTAAAAATACAAAAAAAAATTAGCCGGGCGTGGTGGCG